>NC_080720.1:6675851-6695851 GCF_019097595.1 Hemibagrus wyckioides
GAGGCTCTCCAATCGGTGAAAGAGTGCATAAAAAGATTGTGGAATACTTTAAAAACAACGTTCATCAATGTCAAATTGCAAAGGCTTTACAAATCTCATCATCTACAATGCATAACATAATCAAACTATTCAGAGAAACTGGAGAAATCTCTGTGCATATGGGACAAGGCCGAAGACGTTTATTGGATGCCCATGGTCTTCGGGCCCTCAGACGACACTGCATCACTCATCATCATGATTCCGTCATTGACATTTCTAAATGGGTCCAGGAATACTTCCAGAAACCACTGTCGGTAAACACAATCCATTGTGCCATCTGCAGATGCCAAGTAAAGCTCTATCATGCAAAAAGGAAGCCATATGTGAACATAGTCCAAAAGTGCCAGCATGTCCTGTGGGCCAAGGCTAATTTAAAATGGACTGTGTCAAATTGGGAAAGTGTTCGAGTCCAAATTTGACATTCTTGTTGGAAATCACGGACGACGTGTCCTCCGGGCTAAAGAGGAGGGAGACCTTCCAGCATGTTATCAGCGTTTAGTTCAAAAGCCAGCATCCCTAATGGTATGGGGGTGCATAAGTGCATATGGTATGGGCAGCTGGCATGTTCTGGAAGGCACTATGAATGCTGAAAGGTATATAAAGGTTTCAGAGCAACATATGCTCCCCTCTAGACGACGTCTATTTCAGGGAAGGCCTTGTGTATTTCAGCAGGACAATTCAAAACCACATACTGCAGTTATTGCAACAGCATGGCTTCGTGGTAGAGTCCGGGTGCTGCATTGGCCTGCCTGCAGTCCAGATCTTCCACCTATAGAGAACATTTGGCACATCATTAAACACGTCAAAGACGATCACAAACTCTTCAGCAGCTGGAAACCTATATCAGGCAAGAATGGGACCAAATTCCAACACCAAAACTCCAGAAACTCATAACCTTGATGCCCAGACGTCTTCAAACTGTATTGAAAAGAAGAGGAGCTGCTACACCATGGTAAGCATGCATTATTTTGAGACCTGTAGCAGGCATCAAATGAGCTCATTTTGTGCATACAATTTCTCAGTTTAAACATTTGTTATATTCTCTTTGTTCTATTGTGAATAAAGTATTGGCTCATGTGATTTTTGAAATCCTTTTAGTTTTCATTTTGTTCAAAATTAAAAACCGTCCCAACGTTTCCGGATTCCAGGCTGTATTTGCTTTTTTGTTTTAAAATGTAAAATCTCTGTAAAATTATGCATGAAGCGAGCTATAGTAAACTTATATGGTAAAATAAAATACTAAATATTAAAATATGTTAAATAAGATAAATGCAAAGAGCACAGTGCTACAAATAAACTGAATGGAAATTTATTTTTATTTATTTTTCAGAGAATTAAAAAGGCTCTACAATAAACTCAAAATAAGCACAATTGTATTTAATACATTGTTTAAATCTTGGGAAATAGAATTTTCAAAAACTTTCACTTATTATTTTTTAATAAATTATTGCAGGAATGTAATGACTGTAGTTTTCCTGTTCCACAGCAGCACTTTAAAAAATGTATAGAGTGCCTTAGGCTACTACTTTTCCCCATTAGCTGAACCGTTCATATTCTTGACCATGGTAAATGCTCATGCATTATGTAACACATACAGTACAGTATGAATTGAACACTACTTCTCCAGACCAGCAGAGGTTGCTATTTCCTCACTAACAGATGAATCACTTCCAGTCAATATCCTACGACTAGTCTAAACTCCATAATCTTGCCTTCTGAGTGTGATTCTATATTCTAGATTATCATTCAGCAAAATGAAGTTTTTCAGCTCAGCTATACTGAAGGTTTGATACTAAAGGTTTCAGGTGCTCAGAGGCCTATAGTGTTCAGAAATATAGGTCTGTGTAGCATGTAAAAATGATTTAAATGACAGGTGTGTGTGTGTCACATTTGGACCAGTAAAAGATAATGCCTGGTGTTACAAATGTCAAATAAACGAATAAATGAATATCTATTATGTTTATTGAATCACGGACATAAGAGATGGATAGATAGAGGTAAAGAGTCTCCTGGTGATGGAGCTTCTAAGTGGCTAGTGTATCTGTTTTTAACTAGACACTTCTTCAACTGGGTAGTGAATAATGTTTTGAGATTGAATATGCTGGTAATTCACCAGATGTAAACTGAAAACGAGTCTAATTGAATCATTTTATTTGGGTCACTTACAACAACTCACTCATTCATTTATTTATTCATTCATTCTTTCATTCATCTCCAGAATGAATTGTCCCATAAACAGGTTTCATTTTATTTATTATCTCATTCATTTATTATAATTTTATTATTTCTGATTAGTATAAGTTTGAGGTATGGTATCATTTTGGTGATGTATTAAAAATGATTCATTAGTCATGCAAAGTGTGGCACAGTGGCCTAGGGGTTATCACACCTCTGGATTTGGAGCTTTAATTCCCAACTCTGTCACTTGTGCCCAGAGTTTGCATGTTCTCCCTGTGCTGCAAGCGTTTCCTCCAAGGTCTCCGGTGTCTTCCCATGGCCCAAAGACATGAGTTGTAGGCTGAGAGTGTGTGTGTGTGTGTGTGTGTGGTCCAATTGGACAGGCTCCAGGCTCCCTGTGATGAACAAAAATTGAATAGACAGATAGTCTTGCACATCATATTTATTGTACACGTATAATTTTATACGTAATGTTACAGAAATAAATGTAAATAAATAAATGTTACAGAATTAAATCAGAATCTCTGAGCTTTAAATGACTAAATAGTGTGATTAGTGTGGATAGTGATTTCCTCCTGGGATACAGACTATCATTTCATTACTGATTCCTACAGTTGGAGATTGTATGGTAGTGCATATTAAAGTTTTTGAAGACCAGAACCAAAGAAATAAAAAAGCATGAAGAAACCTTGGACCATATGCTTAAAGGGCTGGACATGTGTCTTACTTAATTGTGATCTTTAGGGACAGGATGTCCCTGTGCATCTGTCCAGCACTTTATAATAACGGTTTAAAAGACTATTAAACTAATTACCTGCTTGTCATCATGGTGTAATCAGATCCCTACCTATTACAGCTAGTTTAATATTAGATTAACTTTATATCATCTGTGCTCCTCACGTTTTGTTGTGTGTGTGTGTGTGTGTGTGTGTTGGTGGATGAATCAGAGCGATGATCAGATAGAGACATAAAAAAGCTGAATGATGACATCTTTATGATTATAATAACATCATATAAAGTTGTCATATAATGCTAGATAATGTCATAAGATACAGGCATACGTGGCCTGTCGCTGCTTTATGATTATTGGGGTAAAAATTGCCACTGGATGACATAAGCAGATGTATGGGCTGGCTGGGGGGTAAGCTGCAACTGCATAGGCTGTGGTGACAAAAATACTTCATTTAATTCTGCAGATAGCATTTAAGAGATTACAGAAACCCGGATGGAGTGAGTTAAAGTAAGCCTCAAACTTGCTTTAATCACATTTCTATGATGTTTATGTTATATAACAGAAATATACCAATAACCTGATTGTATAACTTACTGTACATATCTAAGGTCAGGAAAATCTGGTTTTCTGATGACTCGAGAGATCAATAATTTTTTTTATAATCCTGATAATCTCTAATAGTCCAGTGAATATTATTTTTGGTTCAAAGTTTACATGTGTAAAAGTTGTGGTTATTATTACTGAATTCTCAAATCAATTCAGTTCAAATTTTATTTGTCACATACATAATGGTACACAGTATGATATGCAGTGAAATGCTTACACGACTGTTTGACCCTTGAAAAGGAAAAAGGAAAAGAAATAGGACAGAAAAAAAGACAAGGATAAAATGTAAAATTTAAAAAATTCGAAATATAAAATATAAAAACTATAAAACCAATAAAAATAATATATTCTATATAAAATATAACATGAATAGAATATATGTGTATATAGAACATGTATATAAAATATAGAATATATATATATATATATAAGAAATGTAAACTGTAAACAACTGTATTTTACAAAACTATATAAAGTGAATAGTGTGCAATACTATAAAAAAAATAAAAAACAATAAATAAATAAAACATATCATTGTTTTTGGATTGTTTAACTTGACATGAAAAAATAGATTGGTGAGGGAACGACTGCTTAACCTGCTATAACTTTAGTGACAAGAGGAACTAACTCAGTCTGTGGATGTCCCAGAACATTATATGTAACTAGAAATACATTAAAAAAATATAAGCTTGTTGTTTCTATAACAAATAAAAATTGTTATAGTTTGCTATGGTAAAAGAGGAATAAAACATTTTAAGATATGCGATTATTGGAAAATAACTTAATAATTATGTGTAACTGTAACTTCAGGTCACATGACCCCATCCACTCCTTGAATATTTTTAATACAATAGCATGACCAATCATATTTAATTACAAACCTATGAATCGGAAAATTTCAAAGACACAAATACATCATGCAGCAGGAGTTCAGCGGGGGCTGATGATGATTATATGCAAGCACTCCTTAAACTAACTTCCTGGGTGCAACCTTTTAAGTACAAACTGTTCAAACTGTACACAGAAAATCCAACACTCCCTTAATCCAGAAAGCAGAGCATTCCAGGATGACCTTCGAAAATGTATACACTCTGTTCTGTTATGTCACATTTGTTCCTAACACTGTGCACACCCTCCTGTATGTGTCACATCATCATACCGATCTGCACAGCCCCGCTCTGAGACCATATGTACGAAACAAGGGGACGAGGGAATGTGTAATTTAATCAAACCAGCGTCCAGGGGACAGAATCTACTGAGTCCTGCATTGGGAAGCGTGGGAAAAGGTCCACTGTTAGTCCCTTGTGATTGAGGAAAACCGTGTTATGCAATGACCCCAGTCCTGAGGGCTTTGGAGACTCGGTCTCGTGTGGATCATTGAGTTCACAGTCACATTTCTAACCTTAATTTCCTCCTCTCGTAGCGTCATAGCTTCCACCACTGCAATGTGCTAAGGTATGAGTTTTGTGACTGAAATTCTTTACTATGATGCATGAAGTTATTCATCAGCAACACTTCATCAACTGAATGAAAGTATTTCATTGAAAAGTGAAAATCACTGAAACTCCTCAGTGAGAAGGCTACACCCTTCACAGCGGCAACCTGAAAGCTTTACAGGATATAACCAACCTATTAGTACAAGTCATGACATCTATGGTCTGTTTGGTTTGCTTGATTGGCTGTATTGTCTGGATGGAATATGTTTAAAGAGACGAAGATCAACAGGAAAAGAGTGTACACCGACCACCCGATCTTCACTCTAGTCCTTGCCCTAGTGCAGTGCAGCTCCATATGTATCAGCCCACTTGTTAGAACTTAACCCTTTTTCTAGTTTATTCTAACATTTGACATTTGACTAACATTCCAACTTTTTTAGGCTGTTCCCCAGCACTCTAACTTATTCTTCCTAAAGTCAGCTTTTATAAGGTCATTTGAGAAAATATATCAATTTCCGTGTTTGGCCCTGGCATTTTCATGATGTTAGGATTCCACATTAGCCCTATACTTTGCTAGCTGTAACATAAATTAACTCACGGCACCTACTTACAAGTTTATATTACGAAAAGAAAACAGTTTACATATAATTCTTGAGAGGCCGTATATTGGCTTCCCAGAAGTATGCAGTAGGAATCCTTGGTTTTTTAGATGTTCACATATACAGTATATATACACAGTCATGCACACCTAGTGGCAATTTATCTTAGCCAGTCCACCCACTCACATGTTTTTGGGTGGTAGGTTGAAACTGAAGAACCTGGAGGAAACCCACAAGGAAACATGAAAATTTTTTTCCAATGATATAGAAGTGTACATGATAAGTACATTACACATCCTTAAGATATATATAGGATGCATGTAGCTAAGCTTTACTACATGTCCCCAGTCTTACTTTACTCTTACATTGCATATACATTACATTTCTGCCATTTCGCTGACGCCATTATCCAGAGCGACTTACAATTTATCTCATTTTTTAAGGGCCTCACTCAGGGGCCCAGTAGTGGCAGCTTGGTGGGCGTGGGATTCAACCCTCATTACAAATACATTTACATTTCTGGCATTTGGCAGGCACTCTTATCCAGAGCAGCGTACAAAAGTGCTTTGAAATCTCATGTAATGCTCACATATAAGACCTAGTCCGGAACAACACATCCCCTAACTCAACACTCTCCTTGATTATGTTCCCTCTTGCAACCTGTGATCAGTTAACCATCAACGTCTGGTGCTGCCTTGTTAGCGAGGCATGAGCTCCCTTTCCAGAACCTTCAAACTGATTGTCTCTCAGTAGTGGAAAGAACTTCCGACCTCAATCCGCACAACAGACTCCATCACTATCTTCAAAGAATGGCTAATCTCTTCCATGAACACTTAACTAACCCCCCTAACTTGTTCCTGCCTAAAAAATCTCTACACCTTGTATTATCATCTGTTTGATATATCTCCTTGCTTGTGTTTTCTCATTTCTAATTACTTTTGTAATTACTGGTGCAGTAGTGGTTGAGGTCAAGTGATTAAGGCGTTGGGTTGTTGATTGGAGGGTTCAAGTCACAGCACTACCAAGCTGCCACTGTTGGGCAGTTGAGCAAGGCCCTTAACCCTCTCTGCTCCAGATGTGCTGTATCATAGGTGCCCCTGAACTCTGACTCTAACTTCCTCAGCTGGGATATGCAAAGAAAAGAATTCCACTGTGCTGTAACTGTATGTGTGGCGATAATAAAGGCTTCTTCTTCTTTGGATAAAAGCATCTGCTGAATGAATAAATGTAAATGTAGCTTGCTGTCAGCCAATAGGAGCAAGGCTTCAGTCATTCACGCTGGGTAATATGAAGTACAGACTACTCAAAATTTTACAACCCAGTATTAAAAATGTGTAAAAGCAGCTTATGGCGAGTCTCTGCACACTGTGAAAACATGCCTATAACACAGAATACATCAATTTAACATCAACAAACAAGTCTGTAATAAACCAAGATCTAACATTCACGATATTTCTTATAGATGCCAAATACTGACTATAGGTACTAGTGTCAGGTCTACCAAGAACTTGTACTCCATTTCCCATCACGCCTACCAAGCATGGCTGCATCAGACTCCACTTCCCATAGTGCACTTCACACTCACCTGACACACACACTCTCACCTTTTAAACTACTTTTAGTTTTTACCACCAAGTTTCCTGACATACCCATTCCTTCTTTCTGGTTCATGTGTATTCTGGTTTTGACCCAGGCACTTTGTGCTACTACCTTTTCTCTGTTGATCACCTCACTGGTGCCTGCTCACCTACAGTGAGATTATTTGCTGTTAATAAAACACCTGCAGCTACGTCCATCTCAGAATCTTTATAGTGACACTTTCGTGTCAAATAAAATGACGAACAATTTCTAATCCATTTAAATAATTTATCACAGTCAGACCTGTATTTTAGATCTCAAAAATAGGACACGTCCATTAAAGGAGGACGTCTGGTCACTTGACATGATATGATTCATAAAAATAGACTGACTGTCACTCTCCAGTTGTCACAGCATGGTTCTTATTCGGAGTAAGAACAACAAAAACGTCTGAAGTGTCTATTGACTGGTCTGTTCGGTGACATCCTTTTAGAATTCAGCTCTGTCTGATGGAGTAAAGCAATTTAACTTTAAAGCAGTTTTTTTTTAGTACACAGCAAACGGTCTGCACATGTTCCTGTGTAGGCTTCATTCATTAATTCTTATAAATTCTTTCGCTATTTTAATCATTTCCGGAAGTTTTTTGGTTTTTTTTAATTGCCTCAGCTTCTATGTAATTTATCTGATGCTATTTTCACTTAGGACATTTTGTACTTACGAGCACAAAACACATGACGCATGCCGAATTCAGACAACGCAGAGCATCACGTCTGTATCGCCGATCCCACGTGATGAACTGGAGAATCTCCGAGACTCAATATCAGCATCTTAGATCGTTGGATAGTGATAAACTGGTCTCAGAAATAAATCCGGGAAACATCTGACATCGAGGAATGCTTGACCTGCCGGTTACAGGCAGCGTAATTGAGTCCTTATGCTATTTGAAAAACAAAGGGTTTGAATGCATGCCTCATTACTATAAAAGGCGTGAGCAGGCCTCAATGATTTCAGGTTGTACAGGACCAACTGAGGGTGAAACCACATGTATGTTCTGAACTCACGTATCTCCCAAGCCTCAGGTATCAGGGGGTCTGTTTTTAATTTGATGCTATGTCTACTGACCTAAAAAAGCAAACACATGATAAATATGTTCCCAGGTAAATATTTTTAAAAATGTACTTTAACGTTGCAGACGAAACACTAGTACAATATGTACATGACTTTGTGATTTTATTAAGAGGAAAACAAGGAAAGAGCAACGATAAAAAGTCCATAAAAATAATGAATGATCCATTACAGCTGCAGAACGTGTACTGTGTCAAAGCAATTACAATGCAATCAGCTGAGACACTTTTTTTTCACGAAAAGTGAGTCACTGCTTTTATTCTCCACTTCCTTCAATTCCAACCAAAGATGAACGATTAGTGAGGTCCATGGGGTGGGAGATATTTATGTTTCCCACAGAAGGGCTGCTGGACCAAGATAAGACTTCCGTCTACATCTCCTCGATCTAATCAAAGCTAAACCGGACAGCAGTGAATTAGCTTTGATGTAATTTTCTTTTTAAATGAAGAATTATGAATAATACGGTTTGGTCTTTGGAAACCAAAATCTGGCAGCATAAATAGACATTATTAAATAGACATAAATATATATTTATTTAACCAATGAGTTTTGGGCACTCACATTTATTTAGAAAACTTTTACATTTTATACTATTGCACTTGTTTCAGTTCACTGTGTGCTGCACCATATTTACATAGAGGAAAAGACAATAAAAGATTCTTGACTCTTGACTGATGATCGGTCTAGTTAAATTACAAAAAGTATCCATGAACATAATTAAACAGCACAAGAAGTTATGTTGAGATGATGAGATGAGATGAGATGAGATATGTATTGTCAGTGTAGTGGAAGATCTGTGGCCCACTGTCCAGAAGGTTGTGATTTCAAGTCTCATTACTGGGTCCTCTGCCCTTAACCCTCAACCTATGAACTGCATACAGGAGATTAATGTAAGTTGCTTTATATAAAGGTGTTGGCCAAATGACTGTTTCCTATAACAGCAAAGTGTTTCATTTCTCCTAAACAACACAGATACTTTATTTAATATTTAATGCTAATATAATTTCTTATTTAATAAGTAATGTATATGCAAATACATGTAATTTAAGCACATTAATTACTCTGAAATAAACGCAACAGTAATTGATGCTAATAATAATGATATTGGTGCATGATATTAGTAATCACAGATTCAAATAAAAAAATAATAAATAAAATAATTTAATTAATTAATTAAAATGTGAATGTGCCAACTAAGCATACAAGCAGAATTTAAAAAATAAATAAATTGTGATTTGCTTTGACAATAGGTTTTAGGTTTAATATTAATGCACTCATTCAAACACGTTATTGATTCCATTGTAACAGCTTACAACCTATAACTCGACATTAACATATTGTTATTTAACAAAAGAAAACATCAGATCATTTGTATGATAAGCTTCGTCTTAGAAGGTTTTTCAGTTAGCATTTATGGAAGTCATGCTGGTGTCAGCAGTTTGTTTGTCCCTGCCATGATGAAGTCTTCAGGACAGAAGACGACTGGACGAGACAGTTGTATTGGTTTAAGGTTTTTCAGCAATATGACATGCTCTTTTTTTTGCTCAGCAGAGAGGGGGAAAAAAAGAATGAGGGAATGATTTATAGCTGCTACGTCGTACACTGAAAAAAAAAAGGAATACATGGTCAGATCTAAGATCTCAATTTAAACAGGATTCTAGTGACTAGACTGAATGGTGTAGAGTAAGCTTGATATACTTACATAGTATTAACATAAACACTAGTTACACTGTGAAATCTCATGAGGATATTTTGCTGCTGATAGGAACTACAGTATAAATATAGTATTAAATTTAGACATTAAAACACATATGGTAGATAGTGCATTGGTAATAGGTCTGTTACACCAGGGTTGTGGGTTTGATTCTGAGCTTGGACTTTGATTTTATTTATGGCTTTGAAAATACACACTCTAATCATGTTGGAAGAATGAAAACTAATTGTGTTAATGTCACACAATTAGTAACGTTCATGTGGAACTGATGTACGCACTTAAATCAAGTCAATTCATCCATCCATCCATTTTCTATACCCCGCTTTATTCCTAATTAGGGTCACAGGGATCTGCTGGAGCCAATCCCAGCACACATTGGGCGAAAGGTAGGGGTACACCCTGGACAGGTCACCAGTCCATCACAGGGCCATCAAGTCAATTCAATTAGCTTTTCTTGAAGTGGTTTGTTAATCCCATTTAGGATTAAAAGGAAGAAAACTTTGCTGTGGGATGAGCTTTTAGGAAAATAATCAACTATGGTGTGGTAACAGAAACTTACGTGTGGTCTCATCACGCAACACTCTAGTGTGGATTATTTTCCTATTACAGCGCAGTCTGTCGTGTTATTTTTTTTGACATTTGACATTTTTTTGACATTTTTCACTTTAAGTCATTCAGTACGTACAATATGGTGTAACTCTACATGCTATTATACTAGTATACAGCAAGATGCTAAAAATAGATACCCTTCATTTTGTTTTTGTTTTCTCGTTCATTTCCCCTCCGTAATCGAAATTAATTTGTTTCTGTGTTGGATGAAACTGAGCTTATTTATTTATTGTTCCGTAATGGCATTTCAGTACCGAACAAATTATTTATGGAGGTAATTATTTCTTTATTAGTACAGGATCCACATAGCAAATAAACTACTCAATGGAAGCAATTAATAGCACTGTGGGAAAATCATTTTCATTTCCTCCAAGCAGCTTGTGTGTTTGTGAACACAGAGCTTCTCAAACGCATTCAGCAGTAAATCTGGCACTCGGTATGACCCTCGTTCTGTAAAGTTTATGATGATGAAAACAGGGATAGATCATCACATAGATCACATAGTTCACTGGCACAGCCTTATATCCACTTTGCTGCTTGGCTGAGCACAAAGCCTCTTAGAGATCGCTGATCAAAGCGAATGCATCGTTTTCACTCAAACACACTTAAACGCTCTTCAGCCTAATCACCCGTGATTTACTCAGTGCAGCATCCAGAGCCGATAGAATTCAGTCAGGGGTTTTGAATGCAAATGCCGGTTTATTGGTAAAGCAGGCAGAGATAAAAGAGCAGAGGCAATGTGTAAGGGTCAAGGACTAGACAAAGCAAACTCAATACCTAAACAATCAATGATAAATCCACTAGAGATGTACTCCAAGCGATGCTTCAGGGAACAGGCTATATTTTAGTAAATAGGGATTTGAATTAGATGCCTTTAATTAGAAGTCTGGGTTAAAAGTGAGGTAATGGATCATGTGATCAATCAAGTTTTACCAACGCTGCAGCCTAAATTACTTAATACACACCATGCACTGTATATTTTAGCACATAATGGGTGAATTTAAAAATGGGTAGTATCAATCCAAATGAAACGCTAATGTTGTTTACTAACTGAAAGTATAAGACGTTTTCCAGTCGACATCACTTTAATGCGCACGTAATGCAGCGCTGCTAGCTTAAGCAGAGCACTGAAGTTGTATTTGTCACATATACTGTACATTACTGCACAGTGAAATTCTTTCTTCGCATATGCCATCCTTAGGGGTTGGTGCCAGAGCGCATGGTCAGCCTTGATACAGTGCCCATGGAGCACGGTGAGTTGGGGGCCTTGCTCAAGGGCCCAACAGAGGCAGCTTGGTGGTGCTGGGGCTTGAATCCCTGATCTTCTGGTCAATGATCGAGAGCCTTAACCACTTGACCTACCACCAGTCAACTCAAGTCCGACTCAATTTGATAAATAAATTGAGTTGGGAAATCATTTCTTGTCAAATGTCAGCACCTTCTAGTGTCCAACATTTTGTATTTGAAGCGCACTTCTTCTTGTTGGATTTTTCAGTGTAAACAAACTACTCACACTATGTGTACTACACAATGGCACATAATAGTGTGGAATACACTTTTTGAACACTTTTTGTCATTCCTCCATAGGTTCATCCCCATATACATTGGAACAAAATACAATAAATACCCAGGACAGTGCACACTATATAATATAGGCAGTACAGAACAGTACTGAGTGGAAGAAACCAGTGCAAACGATTGTCTGTAAACTTCAGACTCAATACTCAATAGCATGCGATTTGGGTAGAAAAACAGATGGAGAAAATTGTAGTAGCTAGAGAACTATTAGAACTTTTAAAACACGTCTCAGATCAGATAATAACCCTCGTAGCTGACGTTTCTGGGAAGTTGACGTGACTTATTCGGAGGAACTCACAAAAACAGTTGGTGTTGGGTTTTGCACGCTTTTTCTTTTCTGATATTGATACCGAAACCTTGAACGTCAGTCGATATTGATCTAATATTGTTTACTTTAAAAACTACAGAGCTTCAAAATGTTTGTGTGTGTGTGTGTTTTAACTGAAGCTCTTAAAATTTTCCTGCAAATAATTCACTTATGTCTTAAATATAATAACTATAATGAACTAATAAAATCAATCTGAACAATAAACAAAAGATTCAAAGAAACAGTTTCTTCACATGTAAACATTTCCAGTCTCTTTCTTTTTCAAATCCAATTCCCAAACATTAACTTAACAGCATGCGATAAAGTGAATCTTTTAAGTGTTAAATAAGTTTGCTTTTATAGGCAAGTTTTTATGGTTTGCAATCAAATGTATTTTTAAGAAATCTGGCTTCGTTAGAGAGCTGCTTTAAATGTACCACAATACTTTGGAAAGGGTTTGGCCTTGTCATTGTTCAGGCACACAAATCCAAACTTAAGCTATTACTCACAAACCTTTTCCCATGTTGGAGCTTTTGTTGTATAATTTACGCTTGGATATGCCTCCTCTTGTGATTTTATTTTCCTCACAATGTATCTGCCCATTTGAAGTGATTTGAAGGCGTTTTAAAACACTTTTAACCACAAAGAATGATTCAGCTGGCTTACAGTAATTTCTGTTTAACTTCTTATGCTAAGAATTACTCACGCGCTCATGACATTGTAAGTAGTAAATAAACTTCTAGAGCTTTTACTTATCAGGTTGCTGTACTAATTACAAAATGCTAGTCAAGTTTTTGACTTTTACTTAATGGGGTTCAAGTTGGGGGTTCAAGTCCCACCTCATCCCTGTGTGTGTGTGTGAGTGTGTGTGTGTGTGTGTGCGTGCGTGTGCATGTTTTCCCTGTTCCTTGGGGGTTTCCACCAGGTGTTTCCACTCCAGTTTCCTCCCCCAGTCCAAAGACATGCAGGCTGATTGGAGTCTCTAAATTGCCCATAGTGTGTAAATGTGTGTGTGTGTGTGTCCTGCGATGGTAGGGCACCTCGTCTAGGGCATCCCTCACCTTGTGCCCAAAGTTCCCTGTAACCCTGTGCAAAAGAAAATCGATGGATTAAATGTAACGTTAATTTACATAAAAAATCTTTTTAATTAATTTAATTAATTCCAATGATTTAATTTTTCATTTTTTCTTTCTCATTGCTTTTTCACCTTTCTAAGTTACAATTTGTAAACTTGTGTGTGTGTGTGTAAGAGAGAGACAATTCTGAATTTTATAAGAAAAAAATAAGAAATTCTTGTGTGTGTTTATTGAAAATGATTTAGGTTCAACTGGAACCATCACAATTCTTAGAAACATCTTGAAAACCAGAGGTTTATACAACAGGAATTAACCACATCCTGTTCTACATATACATCTGTCTAAGATAACAGTATCTAGGACTTTCTCTGCACTTACTTCAACCATCTGTTGTATTACTTCCAACCCATTTTTCGAACCCTACATTTGACAAGCTAGCATTTTTACTCTTGTTTTTCAGGGTATCTGTTGTGTGTGTAGATAAGTTGTGCATGTACAGTTGTAGTAAATGTGTGGAGGTTTTGGAAAACAAGTCACACTGTGAAATGTTGATATAATGTATTTTATACTCCTGTTATGAAAATGATCTCTTTTCCTGCTTTGAGATATCTTTCTCTGAACTATAAGCATTTACAGATTGGAACATTTGGACACAATCTGATTACAAGCTGAATTGATTAGACTTCAGTCTTTACTTCATGTAGCAATCCAGCTACTTGATCAAAGTCTAGCATTCTCTGTGTGAGGAAATCCCACTTAGCTAGCAAAGCTTTTTTTTTTTTACACAACATGAACTTTGCAAGACAACTGCAAAAACAAGATTGAGAAGTAAATAAAAAACACCATTTCCATGCTATTTAACTGACATGGTAATGTCGGTGTCTTAAAGTTGACAGAATTTAGACAGAATTTAGCCACAGAGACATCCAAGGGTTTTTTCCCAGACCATAACATACACTGTAAAAATATTAATTCTTTAAATGTACACCGATCAGGCATAACATTATGAGCACCGACAGATGAAGTGAATAACACTGATTATCTCCTCATCATGGCACCTGTTAGTGGGTGGGATATATTAGGCAGCAAGTGAACATTTTGTCCTCAAAGTTGATGTGTTAGAAGCAGGAAAAATGGGCAAGCGTACGGATTTGAGCGAGTTTGACGAAGGGCCAAATTGTGATGGCTAGACCACTGGATCAGAGCATCTCCAAAACTGCAGCTCTTGTGGGGTGTTCCCGGTCTGCAGTGGTCAGTATCTATCAAAAGTGGTCCAAGGAAGGAACAGTGGTGAACCGCCGACAGGGTCATGGGCTCATTGATGCATGTGGGGAGTGAAGGCTGGCCCGTGTGATCCGATCCAACAGACAAGCTACTGTTGCTGAAGAACTTAATGAAAGAAAGGTGTCAGAATACACAGTGCATGGGCTGTTTTGGCGGCAAAAGGGGGACCAACACAATATTAGGCAGGTGGTTATAATGTTATGCCTGATCAGTGTATTGAAAAAGTGATAATAGTTGTCTGAAGGTAATCTAATACTAATACATATACTAACTAACTACTTTCCTAGAGCTTACTACTCATGTCAGTGATGTCAGGAGACTGGACTGGGGACTTTAATTTAAGAGCCTTTGTGTTTATATCCTAAAACTATGCTTGGTATCTTCCTACAGCTAACACCATAAAACAACGGTTCCTATAACAGACACAGGGCTTTACAAAAGGAGCTGTTGTTTATGTTTGATTGCTGAACAAGTAATAGGTCAAATGATCCACTGAAACCAGGAGGTGAAGCTGTTAGAGCGGCCTGAAGCTGGAATTCCTGAAGACACATTAGAATAACATTTTGGCAGCCGTCTAGTTTTGGCCTGGTATCATATCTGATAGGTCTGTGTTTTATTTAGCTGCAGACGAGATTTTAGTACACACTAATTTTTTGCAAATAATTGACATCATTGTTTTAAAATCACAAGTTAAAGTCTTGATAGCTCGCGACCATATTTGGGGTTGTGACCAGCAGTGCAGTTACACAAACAAGATCAAATCTGTAGCAGGTTTTATGAGGACATGTACTGTCAAAGTAACTGCACATGTGAGCTGGGAACATGCACAACTACTGTATTTGGTAATCTTGTGAGACGTACATTTAGTTGAGTAATCTTACATTGTTGTGTATATATAGAACCATTACATAAAAGTTGTAAATAGCATTCAAAAAAGGGTAATAAAATGATATATAAGGAATAAAACAGTGTATAAATTGGATATAAACAGATGTCTACAGGTTTGTGTTGTAAAAGTGAACCCAAGTCAAATCATGTCAGATTTTTTTTCCATTTTTAATTTGATATAACTAATACTATGTGAATCCATCAATGTTTTTTTTGGTAAATGTCTACCAACAAGTTAGTCTTTCTTGCAAAAATTCTCCAGACATTTCAATGGCAATTTGATCATCTGTGCACAGCACTCTTCAATTCATTCCAATTCAATTTCATTTCTATAGTCCTAGATGTTAGACAAAATCATCCCTAGGTAACAAGCCTGTGGCAACTGGCTTAGATGCTATGAGGAAGAAACCTTGAGAGGAACCAGACTCAAAAAGGAACCTCATCCTCATTTGGGTTCCACAGGATTTCAATATGAATTAAGATCTGGACTCTGTTTGGGCCTTTCCAAAACCTTCATCTTCATCATCTAAAGCTGTTTCTTTCTTGACTTGGATTTGTGCTTTGAGTCATTATTGCACAAGAAGGCGAAATCTTTTGCTGTCTAAAAGACGCATTCCGAATTTTTGTTCCAAAATAGATTTGTATTTGGTGTTATCTATGATTCCCTCTATCTTGACTACAGCCCCAGTTACAGCTAAAGAGAAACAGCCCCATCATTTTGTATATGTTTTAGAATTAGAATGTTTTAATTTGGTCTCATCAGAGTTTATCAAATGTTGCCACATGGTCTTGACAAAATGCAGATGAGCTTGGACTGCAGGTCAGCTTTTTTATCCAATTGTTTATGTATGTATGTATTTATGAGGAAGGGTTTCCATCTAGTCCTTCATGTCGGTGTAAATTCAGTCACTTGTATTACTCAGTTCATTAAACAGCTACAAAACCCTTGCACTGGATTCTGAGAATTCTCACTCCGGAAAAAAGCATCTGCCAAATGAATCTGAACAGAGTAGCATCCTGCCAAGCAGTGACGTATTAAAGCCAAGCGTTTATAAGAAGAAAACAACTTGTTGATGCCCCCGAATTCTGGTTAAAGTACACCTTTGCACTGTTAGCTACGTCGCCAAGCGTGTTCACTTCACAGATGAGTGGAGCCTCACCAAACGTTTAAACATGCGCTCTTGCAAATCGTGCAGCCGTTCAATGGGGCAGAATCCATCAACAGCTCCTTTAATGGTCCATTGTGGCAGGAAGCTGGTTGATATCCTCTGCAATGAAGCAAACAAGCCACTCAAAAGGTAGCTGCTCCATGTTTGTTTAGGCTCCACAACTACAGCTCCAGCCTGCTAAACATGGCCCTAGAGTGCATTAATTACTTTCACATGGCCAACTTCGACTCAGTGCTTTTTATACACCTCAATACCATTATGATTTCCCTTTAATCACATTTAAATGAGAAACAAAGACTCAGCTGGAAGCTTCTGTTTGTCTGTGATTTAACGCTCGACTTTTTTTATCGCAGTAGATCAGCACTCTGTGGGAGATGGGCGGTGCCCATAAGGCGTACTGTTCATGTTCCATCTAGATAAACTAAGAGTTACAGCACAGAGAAAAAAATGGAGCAGTATAATGGCTGATTCCATGATTGGAGTGCCATTTACTTCCCGCTGATTTCACATTCAGAAATATCACAAGTTAAAGTCTTGATAACTCGGGGCCATATTCGGGATTCTGACCAGCAGTGCAGTATATAAAAGAAAAGAAAAAAAATATTTTAAACAGCACATTCATTGTATGCTTCACAATAACCTGCCATATACGGTTGTTTTGGATAAATAGCATTCATTATTTAAAAAAAAAAATACATTTGTGCATATCCAAATACACCTACATTTTATTCTAATACTTTAAAATATAAACATACAAAAATAAATATAAATAATGTAAACATAACAATAACTGTTGATTTGAGGGGAAGAAACCTGCCCAATAATTAGAACAAGCAATTGCATCCCACAATATTTATACCATGATAAATTAATTATATCTAAATCTGTTTTATTTATTTATTTATTTATTTATTTATTTATTTATTTATTTTCATTATTGGTGTTCTGAATCAATCAATTGTCATTATAAATCAGATATAATTACTAAAATAGAACACCACCACACACACACACACAAACACACACAAACACATACACATACAAGTTGGTATCACCCAATTATTGCCTTGCAACACAGAGCTTTGGTGTTTGCCTGGATCACAGGTAGCTTTGAAGGTGTAGACTATTTTCAGAGAGAGAGAGTAAGAAAACTCAGAAGGTGGTAGGACAATATGCAGTAATTTACTTAAAAAAACATGGCACACACTTTAGTCCGCCTTTGTTTAAACCAAATAGACACCCATGTAGTCAACCCTGTAAACATATGGGGGATGTGGTAGCTTAGTGGTTAAGGTGTTGGACTACTGATCAGAATGTTGTCCACCAAGCTGCCACTGCTGCGCCCAACTATCTATCACTGACCCCCTTATACCAAAAAAGTTTCAGAATGAAGCTTTTGTTCTCTCTTTGTTTGTTTTTAAATTAAAACAAATTGTGCTTTTTCACATCCATGCAAAGGATTCCATCATCTACTTCTGATTGCTCATCTATCTATCTATCTATCTATCTATCTATCTATCTATCTATCTATCTATCTATCTATCTATCTATCTATCTATCTATCTATCGTACATACATACGTACGTACGTAACATACATAAAATACATAACATCTAAATTTCCTGATCATGAGAATATATGCCTGCTCTGGTTTTGTTATCAGGGTTAACCTTACTAAGGTCACTTTGAATGTATAACCCTGTTCCCCAGATTATACACTAAAAGTATATTATTATTTGAAAATAAGTCATTAAAATGTCTAAAATGTCTTCATATGATTCATTAATAAATTCAGGTTAACCATAATGAACATATTTAAGTTAGGTTGTCTTTATTTGTCACATATAAATTACTGCATAGTGAAATTTTTCTTCACATATCCCATCCTTACAGGTTGGGGTCAGAGTGCAGGGTCAGCCTTGATATGATGGAGCAGGCTGGGTTGTGGGCCTTTCTCAAGGGCCCAATGGAGGTGCTTGTGCCTGAACCCCCTGATCTTCCAGTCAATGACCCAGAGCCTTAACCACTTGAGCTAGAACTGCATTAAATATTTGTTAACCCTTTTATTCATTTAAGAGCAAAAAGCAGCCATTGTCAACAAAGATACCTGAAAAAACCTAGCAAAGGGATGGGTATTGCATGTCCGAGATGATGAAATGTTTGTCTAGTTGTCATTCACAGTGAATCCAAAGCCAGACATTTTTTTTAAATGCTACATGTCAGCAAGTAGCTAATAATCTAACATGCTTGTCTTGCATCACTTTCATTGATGCAAAAGAGATGATGATTGCCCTTGTGTCTTACAGTGCAAGGCCAATTTTCTTCTTTTAAACCCCCTGTGATTGATTGTCACCTCATTAAGTCCTGATGACAGGCTGAACGCATACACTAATTATAATCCATAATGATTGAGCTACATAAAAGTCCTTATTTATGAAGGTCCATATAAGCAATTAACATGACTAAATGACAGCAGTAATTTTCTTTTAATGCCTTATTATTAATGATGATGGTCAAGCTTGCGACTTTGTGAGAATATTTGTGTCCGGTGACGTAAATTGGTGGATATAGTACACGTAAACACAGATATGTATAGTTTAGGGTTTATGTAAACAAACTCAGCTGTAGTGCAGCGTAACCTAATGTTGATATTGTTGCCCTGATTGACCTACAAGCATTGATAGAGCCTTAGCCAAACCTCAGTGTAATTTCCACCACTTCCTCCCATCTGTTTTCAGTTAGATCTCACTGACCTCAAATCAGACGCCGTGTAATTTCGAACATTCTCTCATGTTTTAAAGCCATTCATCTGCACTTAGTGAAGTATTGTAGTGACTGATGTTCAGCTGCTCTCATTATAGTCTGCTCTGTGATGTTTACCTTTGTAGTCTTCAGACTGTATAGTGTTTAGAATGTTGTTTTGGTCTATCTATCTATCTATCTATCTATCTATCTATCTATCTATCTATCTATCTATCTATCTATCTATCTATCTATCTATCTATCTATCTGTCTGTCTGTCTGTCTGTTTCAGAATGAAGCAGTTGTGCTTTCTCTCTCTCTCTCTCTCTCTCTCTCTCT
>NC_080720.1:6698351-6800851 GCF_019097595.1 Hemibagrus wyckioides
CATAATATATGCAAATAAGAAAAAAAATATTAGTAGTAGTAGTATTGTTGCTATTGCTACCCATAACACCCATTATTATTATTATTATTATTATTATTATTATTATTATTATTATTATTATTATTATCATTATTATTATCTTAAAAAAAGTAATAAATATATGCAAATAAAGGAAAAAAATATTATTAGTAGAAGTAGTAGTAGTATTGTTGCTATTGCTACCCATAATAATAATAATAATAATAGAACCTTTATTATGCTCAAGGTTACATAACAAATTCCAACAACAGTAATCAAGTAATCATATAAGTATCATATACAAGACATTTTCTTTCTTTCTTCTTTCCTTCATTTTTGTTCTTTATTTATTTATTTACTTACTGATTTTCCTTCTTTTCTTTCATTCTACCTTCCTTCCTGCTTAATCTTGTCCAAATTTTAATAACAGGCTGCACCACCTTTATATAAATGAGGTGGGGCATTAACTCCACCTAAGGGCTCAATCCTGAGCTCAGATTATGTTAACACAGACTTTTGAATATTCTCATGGGTTTCCTCCAGGTTATCTGGTTTCCTCCCATTTCCTAAAAATCATACTCATAGATGGGCGGGTGACACTAAATTCTAAATTACCCCAAGTGTGTATATGTATGTCACTGTAGTGTTCCCTCCATGGTGCGTTCTGCCTTGCATTCGGTTCACCTAGAAAAGACTACTGATTCAATGTGACCAGGATAAAGCCAGTGAATAAAAGCAAAAAGAAAAAGATTTGCTATCATCTGATATCAGTCTGTAATGTCACTGATGAGGAATTTCAGCCCACACTTCTGTGCAGTTCAGTTCAGGCACATTGGCAGCTTTTCAACAATGAAAGGCTCATGTCCTGTCCCTTCAACTCAATGAGGAAGTCAGGAGTTTAAGTATGTCACTCCGAAAGATTCTTTTACTTTCTTTTCTGCCACGTGGACTTTTGTTTTTTCTCCTATACATCATTGTTTTGCTGTATGCATTTTTGTATACAAGGACATGGGTCCTTTTACCAATAGCAAGTCATCTAGGTCGTGTGGATGTACAGCATAAGTTTATGTAAGATGTTTTTCATTTAATGCCATAATTAAAAGTGTCATACACATGGTTCATGTCATTATATTATGCCAAAAGGCATTGGTATCATCCAGCTGCGTTTGATTTTGCCACTGACATTAGTACAGTGTTTTTACTTGGTTAACTGTGGTTTCCGCCTCGCTACTCTCCCATGAATCCAATTTTTGCCTACTCTCTTTCTTACTCTGGATTCTTTACACTGACCATAGTTGAGGTTACAGTAGCCTGCAGTTTCTTGGGTGTTCTTTAGGGATCTTTTGTGACGTCCCAAATGAGTTGAAATATTGGCAAACCAGACAGCCCTGGGAAGATTCATCACTGCCGTTTGATTAGACATGATGGCTCTCACTGTGGTTCAGTGCTGTCCCAGGGACCTAAAATGGCTTCATATCCCTTTCCTGACAATTTTCTTATCTCTGAGTAGCCGATGATATGGTTCACTACGATGGACTGCAATCAAGCCTGGATGTGTTAAATCAGCTATGTGTATACTCAGGCTTCCTCTGTCTAATATTATTTTGTCTTCCCATCAAAAAGCATTCAGTATGGCAAGCCTGCAAGGATAGAGGACGTTAGAGGAGAGCAAACAGTTTGTACAGTAAATCTGATGTATGTATGTATTTGTGTGTTTACATTTCGTATCTAGGGCTAAAGGGATCAAGACTAAGTTGGGAACTCTGCTCCAGAAGCCAGAGAATGCCATTGACCTCATCATCCCATACCCTGAAAAGCCTGAGAAGAAACCAGAAAAGCTTCAGAAGTGAGTATCCTCTCTCTCTCATTCTCTCTCTCTCTCTCTCTCTCTCTCTCTCTCCATGATACTGTATATTACACAAACAGTATGAATCTTTATTCACCTCTTTCATCAAAGAGCTGCTTCTAGTAATGAAGCAGCTGGATCTCAAATAAATAAATAAATAAAATAAATAAATACACACAGCTGGATATAAATCAAACTTCTTTTTTTTTACAATTACATGGCTTTTCTTATTATTTAATTTGTATAAGGTCATATAAAAAAAATCCATGTTACATGTGATTATATGATTATGATTATTATATGAATAACAAAACAATGCGTGGAAATAAATACCCCAAGTCCCCTAGATTAGACTCCAGGCTGCTCTTGACACTATGTAAGGAACTAAATGGATGGATGGATGGATGTATAGATGGATGGATGGATGGGTGATTGGATGGATGTTTAAAATTTCATCTCCGAATTGAAAACAGATGATGCAACACTTCCACCCTTTGCCAGTGTCATACTGTAAATGATTACAGCAGCCTGGAGAGCAGGAAATTAAAGTGCTGTCACAATCAAATCTATTGCATCTTAAACACATGCACAAAACTTCCACGGAACTAGAAGCCTGGATAATACTGACCTCACTTTAAAAACATTCTAAATATTTATCTGAAAATACAGTCTTTGCTAAATACAGTGGAGTCCAAAATCTGATCACTATTATTTTGGATTCTTTTCCAAATTCCTACAATAGTTCTCATTGCAAATGATATTACTGACAACAGCCTGAGTGAAAACTAGAATTGTTAAACTATTCAGATGAATTTCAGGGTTTCTTAGTGCTAGCTGCTTGCCCATTTTCTTTTAATAACAGTGTAGACTCGAGCTGGGATGTGCTAATGGTCCATTTTAGATCAAACCCATTAGAGTGTCCTTTGAGCACATGATAGCAGAGATTAGACATGAGGAAGATCTGACCTTTTGTACAAAGCAGTTAACACAGTCAATATCACACGTTCACTTAGATCCAAATACATTTACAGCATTCAGCCTCATCCAGAGTGACATACACTTATCTCATTTTTTATAAAATGAGCAACTCAGGGGCCCAGCAGCTATAGCATGGTGGCTGTGGGATTCAAGCTCACAACCCTCTGATCATTTGTCCAACACCTTAACCATTCCAAGAGTACTAAAACTAGCACAGAATATTTGATATGAAATATTCAAGATATTAACTATTTCCTTTTTTTTGTTTTAAATATTTTGGACATTTCGAGGTATGTATTATTAAACCTCTTAGGATGTCTATTACACCTATAAGACACTTTAAGTGCATGTGATTAATGATATAATTATCAATATCCTTTAAATTACATGTATAGCATTTGCTGCATACATAGTAATCTGTTATCCTTCACTATGAATCATGGTATCTGAGTCATTTCTGTTATTTGTACCAGGCCTTTTAGAAAATGTGTAGAGTTTGAAAAACAAGAGAAAGAAGGAGAGAGTTAGTCCATTTTGCAATAAAATAAAAGTGCCAGAGAAATGATTTATACCATAAATCTCACAAAGACCACGGAAAGCTGCCTTGCGTAACAAACAATATTTCAGAATGGACTAGAAGTGCTAATAAGAGTGATCTGTCATGTGCTAAAAAGAATGGCATGCGTTGTGGTTATAGCTATACTATTGAGTGTTATTACACAGTCTGTGTAGAAGAAGCCTTTATTATCACTACACAGTGGAATACTTTTCTTTGCATATCCCAGCTGAGGAAGTTGGGGTCAGAGTGCAGGGGCAGCTATGATCCAGTGCTCCTTGGAGCAGAGTGGGTTATGTGTCTTGCTCAGTTGTCCAACAGTGGCAGCTTGGCAGTGCTGGAGCTTGGACCCTGACCTTCTGATCAACAACCTTAACCACTTGAGCTACCACTGCCCCCGTAGTGTAGTGTAGGATGTATTTAAGCATAAGACAACTTATAGTGCCGATGGCTAAAAAAGTGACGAACAGAAATATTAGTGTGTCAAATTATATACAAGTACCATACCACTGGTTGGTGGAATTATACATGAAAAACCAACGCTACATCAACTAGACACCTAATCCAAGGTGATAAGGCATCGTGAAATTAAGAAAACTGCATACCAGACTCACTAAATTGCCATATGATAATGAATCAGCTGATATAAATGCACAGAAGATTACATGTGTCTGAACACCACAGAAAGCCTTCAAGAATACAGGAAGTTCGCTTTTCAGTTCTATTTCAGTCTTTGTATGTAATTGTATGGAATTATGGAAATGAACCCCCGTGTTGCATCCACCTCCCAGGCAGCGTTGATCCTCCACTCCTTCTTCACCAATCTAAACACTTCCTGTTTACAGACTGTACAAAGCCAATTCAAAACATTCAGTTAGCGTGAAGACTTGCCAACTTTTATATTGACATAAAATTCTGAGCCATGTATTCTGTGATTGTTATTCCTGTGGCTTGATCCTCACTCTTTGGGTTCACTCTTTATCTGGTTTATTCAAGTCAAGTCAAGAAGCCTTTATTGTCATTTCAACCGTATATAGCTGACGCGGTACATAGTGAGATGTTTCCCCAGGAACATATAAAACAACACAGAGCTAACGCTTTAAACTAAGTAGTCCTAGCCACATAAAGTGCTTCGTGTGCAACCTAGTGCTGACAGTGCAAGACAAAAGACAGAGCAAACAGACAATACAAAACAAAACACTACGGGACAGATACATAAAATACACTGACCAGTGTACATTCTGTTTATTATATAGTGCATTTTGCAAAAATAAGAGGAAATGATGTAATTTAGCTTTTCTTTTTTTTTGGATCCTGCCTTGGATTTTGTAAAGAAACTTTCTGCACAGAGATTCTCACACATTTTCTGGGTCCTGGACATCAATCTGTGATACACAGTTCTTACAAGACTGACAAAGGACAATGTGATTGGTTATTGCAGCAACACACCTCTTGAGAATGCAATCATTCAAGTCAAACCAAAACAGTTCTCACACAGAAACAGATCATCCAAAATAGATGATAAGTGTTGTTGTTACTCTTAGAGAAAAACAGCCATGTGCTGTGGTTTGTGTCTTTCAGGCCAACTCCTGAAGAGGCTGCCCAGTGGCGTGAGTCTCTGGACCGTGTCCTCTCCAACAGCTGTAAGTACACAAGTACACACTTTTTTTTCCCCCTGTCCTTGATTTATCTTTCTGTGTTTATTTTAAGGCTTTATTAAGGTCCAGTGAAGGTCCGAAGGGCATAGTGAGCACCTGAATGGAGTACAAATTACAGCTAAGATCACCAAAACTATACAGAACTATTAAAAGGCAAATAAATATCAACAAATACGGTCCATACCGTGCAATCCTATCAAAACAGATAACCACATAACAGAGCTATCTCTGACCCTGGAGATGTGGTGATGTCATACATGTAGAACCAGAGAGCTCATGAACAGCCAAAAACACTGCTATGATTCATTTTTAGATTAAAATGAGATGAGTGATATTGGGCCAAGTGTAGAAAAAAAGAAAAGGGGAATGAAAAATAGGAAGGTGTAATTGGTATTAAAAAATATGTAAGCACTTGATTTTTTAAATAAGACAGCCCCCTCAAACAAGGGATTTTAGAAGGTGCCAGGCAACAATGATGTTTTTAAAATGAATTTGTACCAGTGAGAGTACAAGACAATTATTTTATATCCTAGAGAGAACACATGAAACACAGGTCCAGTATTGTTTTTTAATATTAAACATTTCAATCAATGTAATATAATAAAGTTCAAACTGATTGTTTATGCAAGAAGCAGCATGTCCATGCAAGTGTGTGTGTGTGTGTATTGATATTGATATTGATCTCGCAAGGGAAATTGTTACTGTTATGTAATGTAATTGTTAGTGTGTGTGTGTGTGTGTGTGTTTAGCCCTTATGTTCACACTGACCCAGCTGAGCCGCCGATCCAATCTCGCTACAGAAAGCTAATCTCTATACTAATTTTTACCAATTTCTCCGAAACTGAACTTTATTATCTGTTTTTTCTTACTGCTACATAAAAAAATCTTCTATCCATAAATATCATGATTCTACCTGACCCGTGACGGAAATTAGAAAATATAATAATTTCAAAAGCAATGATTTCAATAAAAACATAGCATGAAAATACTTTAAAGGATTGTAAAGCATGACATTCAACTATCATAGCAACATGTGGTAGAACAGCTCTATCTGCCTTTCATGGTATCTCCCTGGGTCTCCATGGAATCTCTCCTGAGGGCCAATCTGCCAAGACACAATGGTAAAGTGGATATGGTATTAAGAAAGCATGTACATCCAGGGAAGTGGCCTCTTCACACAGAAGTGGTGGCCCAGATCTTGAAAAAGGTTTAGCAAGGTGCAGCTGGACAAACATACTAATTAAACAAAGTGTGGTGGAGTCAATACCTTGCTGATTGTAGATCTTTCTGGCAGGGAGAAAGTCAAACAGCCTTCTGAAACAGGATAATCTAGCCCTTGACTGGCCATATTGCTTTGTATGGTCCTGATATGGCCTGCAAAACCTTGTTTTCACTATCGTGGACCACCATCCTCGTCCAAATGGATGCCAAAAACTTGCCTTGCATGAACTGATGGCCAGAAGATTCTGGAGTGACCTTGTGGTTGAATCTGGGACTTCTCCCCAGGGTCATTTCAACCAACTTTGTGGATCAGTTAATATAAATGGCATAAATGTAAATTTAAGATTTGACAACCCTGCCCAGGTCATGTGTTTCTGTGGTTTTGGATTTAGTACAAGGGTCTTGCATGGTCTGAGGTAGAAACTCTTCTACAAATGGTGTTTATCAAGTGGACCTGGGATACTGCCTGGTTCTCAAGATCCTGACTTTTCTTTAGGGACTTCAAGACAGCAGCAAGTTCCCATCTTCATGAAATGATATATATATGACAGCCATAGCCACATACCACAGCACCATGGATGGGATCTCTGGGGTGCTATAGGCTTATAGCAGCCTTCCTGTAAGAATTAATGTGCTTCTGTCTGCCACAATCCCCTAGGAACTCAGTACTGGACCTCTGCTTTGTTCTAGGGTCCCTTAAGAGCCCCTATATGAGCCGATTCAAGAGCTGAAATGTTGGAAAAGTGGCTTAGCAATCACTTTGGCTAAAAGAGTTTGAGAGTTATGTGTTCCAAAGGAAAGCTTGTCTTGCGTGCAGTGGTGGCGTGGTGACTTTGGAGTGACCTAGTGGTTGAATTAGGGATTTTTCAGCAAGATCACACCAAGTAATTTTGTCAACCAATCAAATAATCTTATGCCATTCAATAAAGGCAATCCTGTAGAGTATTTTTTTAATATTTTGAGTATGAGCCCAATGGTGTTATTCAGACTGAACAGTGGTTATTAAACTCTCTGATCATCTGTTTTCTGCCTCAAAGGAAATATCTCATGATCTCATGTCTTCACCGCTGGGTGGTGGACATCAATTCCAAGGCTGACAAATAGCCTGAACACCCAGATTACTCTGCCATGCTATTCTACGAGGATCCTCTCCTCATGGGTGATATTTACTTGAATTATCAACTCACCCCGTTTCTGGAGAAATGAGCTGCTCACATTTGAATGAAGTTGTTTGGTTGGTCTGGCACAAACAATGTTTTTGCACTGCAGAAATCTGTCAGCAGGTCATTTTTAATTGATGACCCCTACTACACAGGCTTTCATGAAGACTAACAATTTGCATAAACATTTCACGGTTGCATATAAATGAAAGCCAGTTTTGCACAGAGAATATGTAGAGTGACGGGTCTATATGAAGTGTATCTTAAACGTATGTATTATTATTAAACCAGCTAAATGAAGTTAGCGTTAGTATTCATGATATAGTCATGATTCAGCAAAATATGTACCATTTTAAATGTCAGACAAAATACTGGTTAAATTGGTATTCTTAAAGCATTTGCTTATTTCGATGTACAAAAAGTCATTCAGAGAGTTTTGAAAAAAGGGAACCATTAGAGAAACTATTTAAGCCATTAATGTGCAGATAAACACTAATCCCTGTTATCCAGGCTTCCACAATTGATAAGCCAGGCACACATCAGCCTTTATGTCTAGTACCTGGGAGAGGTCAGGAAGGGTAGAGTGGTACATGCAGTGAAGAAAAAGCAGTAATGGATATGTGCTAGTGTGTCGCATAAAATAAAGGAAAGAAATTCACAGTTCATTTTTACTTTTAAGTATCCAACAAACTTAAAGACAGACCTAATAAAAGAACATTTTTTCAGTGTATATTTTAATTCAGATGGCTGAGCAGCCAAACCGTCAGGTGGCTTTGTTTTTCCTGTTGATCATGACATAGAACGTCTCGCCTTTGCTCTACTAATGGCCCCAGCAGTCACATCAGGTCTTTCATTCCCTGCTGCCTCCTGTACAGTAGCATCAGGAGGAAGTTGCTTAATAGGCCACATTTCTCCTGCAGCCTGTAAGGTGCACTTCCTGCGTCATAACTGCCATTATACTGCAGTAAAAGCCAGGCTATGTAAGCACTTCCTGAAGATGTTGCAATCCCGGGCAATCTGGGCATTTATCATGTCCATCATCTTATTCCATTGGGGCATTGCAGAGGAACAAACGTGACACTGTACTCTGAAATAGAGTAAACTAGGTAAGGTTAAAAAAAGGTTACAGCACATGCTGGCAAATATTTTTTTTTTAAAAATATAGATAATATAGCATCATCCAAAGTGCATCTCAGTGCACTCTCCATTTCACCAGAGCATTTTTTATTTAGTCAGATTGGGTTTCTCATCCAGGTGTATTCCTGCCTCATGCCCACTGTGTTCCCAGGATAGACTCCAAATCCAGCGCAACCCTGATCAAGATAAATTGGTTACTGAAGTAGAATGAACATTTTTCTTCAAGGATTTCTGTGTGCTTACTTAGCAACTTGATTCACTTCTTTTCCTTTTCATTCTTTGGCAAAAGGAGAATGGGAAACGGGATGACCATGATGTAACTGAGGCCTTTCATAGTTTACACAAATGAGGTCAAGGTCACGTCACACAGTGTGGACTTTGCTGTGAGTACTTAGCTAGGAAATAAGCACAGTGGAAAACTCTGGAACCAGTGAAAACTAAGGAAACCCTTGTAGGATCAGAACATAAGAAAATCCCAAATAAACCAAAATTCAAATTAGAAAAGAATTTTTCTGCTGTTGTTTCTGCTTTCTGACTTAAAGGGAAGATGAAAATTAATCTGCGTGACTGTTTCCTTTAACAACAGCCTTCCAGGATTTAGCTCTGCTTTGCTATTAATAAAGCAGCAGAAGTCAAACTGTTGAATTCCAGCTGTCATGTCAGGATCTCCAGAGAGATTGTTTCACATTACTTTGTGGGAATTGGGATTTGTTAATTAATCCTTTCTCTATTTAAATTTATACATGAGTTCTCAACGGACCACCAGGATTTCAAAAGGCTCTTTGTGCTGCAAAAAAAGAAAGTACTAGATATGTTCCTGATGTTTCTTAATTAGCTGCATTGTTTCTAATTAACTTTACGCTAACATTTTGACATCTTAATAATCAAACACAGTATTTCAAGTAAACAAATTTAGGATTTATTGTTTTAATGAAATTTTTCAGTACAATAAAATGTCCCTCAGTAAATTGTGTTTGTGCAAAATTTTGTGCATGAGGAGGAAATTGGATCAGGAAAACAGCTAGCACCATATCAAAACAAAAATAGTGATCTTTTACAAAACTGGAGACGGGGATAAAAAGATATTAGAACATTTAGAAAAAACTTTTTCAAAGAGTGGTATGGTGGATTATTGGTAATTACATTTGCCTGACCTGAGCCCTATGTGTGTGGAAATTGCATGTTCCTGATCTACTTTAGGGGTTTCCTCTGGGAATTTTTTTTTCCCTCACTACAAAAACTTGCATTGTAAGCTGGTTTGCATATCTAAATAGTTCATAGTGTTTGAATAGGCATGTGAGTGTGTGTGATTTGCCCTGGTGTCCCCCTGCTTATGTCTTCTAAGATGGCTCCCTGTGATCCTGTGTAGGATAATGACCATGTAGGAAACCTAACTAATATGAAATGTCATGTCATTCAACTCAACATAGGGATGTGGTAGCTTAGTGCTGAAGGTGATGGACTACCGATCTGAATCCCAGGTCCACCAAGCTGTCACTGCTGGGCCCCTGAGCAAGGCCCTTAACCATCAATTGCTCAGTTGTATAAAACAAGATAAAAATGTAAGTCGTTCTTGGATAAGAGTGTCTGCCAACAATGTAAATGTTGATATCAAACTTATCACATTTGCAACATCATCAACAACCAATGGGTGATTTACCAAAATAATTCAAGATAGCATAGCATAATTCATAGCAGCATGATGCCAATGTCATTTTTATGAAGAAACTTTAATATAGATCCATATTGGTTATTTTATACCATATATTCATAAGCTTCAGAAATACATACAAAATATTATAAATATTACATACAAAATAAGGCTTATGCTCCACAGGCTCCACAGGCTTATGCAACATAGAAACACACACACACAGTAAAATAATATTTTTACTTCCTATTTTTCCTATTTTTCTAGTGTTTGAGATCTGTAAACATGTTACATGATGTGTCTCTTCCAAAATATCATGAGAAAAGGTTGATAGTAGCCAATAGTTTTATTTAAATCCACACAAAAAAGTAGAGTTTTCTCATGTGGTTCTTCCTTTAATTTCTTCATGAAGAAGATCCAGACCTCTTCACAGGTCCACCAGGAAAGCCACACCTAAGAACCCCACCGTCCACTCTCACATTTTAGGATCATCACCCCAAATACGTCAATACACTCTCTCTATAATCTCATACTCTGGTGTTGTTACATCCTAAAAACTTGCCCTTACTCCTAATGTGTCTCTTCACTCTCACCTTCCCCTTGTTTCCTTAATGAAGCTATCCAAGGAGGGGAGGATGCAAATTAGTGGAATCCTTCTGTGGAACTTCCTTCCAACTGCAGAAGCTGGTCAGATGAGTAGTGAAATGTTTCAATCCAACTAGAAAGGAGTCCAGTTGGCATGACATGACATTACTAGATAGTTCTAGCAAACTTCTACTAAAGCAATATACGGCCTATTGCAGCCCGGCTAATTACAGTGAAAATGGCAGTATGAAAAGCTAACCTTGTTGTTTACACATTTAAAAAAAAAACATATTACTGTGTAATCACTTGACACAACTGCTATAAACAGGCTGTATGTCTCTACACACTGGACTAGAAAGAAATCAGCCGCAGCCTCTACTTCATACCATTTAGCATTTGTTTTTACCTACAAACCATTGGTTGTACTGTTGTTCCTGGTCCATTGACATAAAATGTATTCATTGTACCCCGTTTGTTAATAGAAAATAAGACAATGCAGGCGTCAAAAATTTACCCTTGCTGGTCTTTTTAAACAGTGCAAAAATTAATACATAATGCATACATGTATTGAGATCTACAGTTGTATACGCAGACTGCAGCGTAATGGAATAGGGACAAAGTGAATTGCTTGAAATGCTTGTGAAGCTGTATACATTCAGAAAGACAAAACACATGGCTTGACTTGTGATTACGGGTATTTTGTTGTCGTCGTCGTTACTGCCTGTCAAACTATTTCGTTTTAGACTGCAATTAAATCTGGTGCACTCTGCAGACAAGCATTCAATTTACTCCAGTGAAATTAAAGGCTACCCATGGTTTTAAAAGACAAAGCTGCAAAACAATAAAATCCTTTTTTTTCCCCAATTGCAGTCAGCCACAGCAGGCAATGATTATTGAACAGGCGCCTACATCGCCTATATGCGGAATGTGCTGGGAAATGTCTGAATAAAGCATACTGTATAGGGATTATTCCTGAAGTGTATTTCATGTATACAGTCATTTCTGTCATTTTTTTTATTACACAGATGGCCTTGCTACATTCAGGAGCTTCCTGATATCTGAGTTCAGCGAGGAGAATATTGAGTTCTGGTTGGCATGTGAGGATTTTAAGAAGACCAAATCTCCACTGAAAATGGCCGCCAAGGCCAAGAAGATTTATGAAGACTTCATTCAGACTGGTGGACACAAAGAGGTTGGTTTATTCCATTCAGGTTTCTTTTTTCAAACTCCATAGGATGAAGTTCTTGTTCTATCAGTTGTACAGTATGTGAACTCGCTTTAAAGGAAAAGGAAGTTGTCTAGCCCTTCAGCAGTAAATATTTTCCTGATCGTCGAACCTCCAAGTTCTATTCTAATTGGCCTCCTATGCTTATCTATTACCTGATTGTGGATACTGCTGGAAGTTGTAAATTTCCCATTGGGATGAATAAAGTATCTATCTATCTATCTATCTATCTATCTATCTATCTATCTATCTATCTATCTATCTATCTATCTATCTATCTATCTATCTATCTATCTATCTATCTATCTATCTATCTATCTATCTATCTATCGTTTCCTATTGTATGACATTTAAACAGATTCAGCAGCTGATCTTATGTGCTTCTCAGGTCACCTGAGAGTGTGGAAATGTTTTTTTTCCTCTGCTTTGGGTTTTATGTCCAATTGAACCAATTATCGTCAATGAAACTTAACAAGCTTATGTCAGATGCACTGTGTATTCCTTGTTGATCCTTTTAGAGACTTTTTCTGTCTTTGAAAGTGTTTCAACATTCAATAATAGATGTGGTTAATGTCATTGCTATAATCATATGTCGTTCTGTAATCATCCTTAATTTAAAAAAATTTTAACGAACGACTGAAAATGCCTTCCACTTGGAAGTTAATTGCATTAATTTCCTTCCTAATCCTTGTAATTATATTCTCACCTGCTATAACATCCTCTTTGCTTTTCACCCGTCAGGTGAATATTGATCATTTCACCAAAGACGTGACTCTGAGGAACCTGGTCGACCTTTCCCCTGCCACCTTTGACCTGGCTCAGAGCCGCATCTACACTCTGATGGAGAAGGACTCATTCGGGCGCTTCCTCAGATCCGAGCATTATCAAGAGCTCATCAAGTAAACGCAATTATCCCGCTGTAGGGAGACAAAAACGCAAACACATCCTTGATCGTTTGGATTTGGCAGTTATTTTAGAAATCCACTCTCACAAATCTGAATATTATTTGTCGATGATTTTACTTACAAATTTCAGAGCTACAAAATCAAAAAGACTAGAAAAACCATCTTGCAATCATCCAGAATTTGGAAATCCAAATTGTCTCCCTACAGCTTTGCTAAGAACTTCTAAATGATGACCAGTTATATTTAAAAAAAAAAAAGCAAGACATTGTTAACCATTAAAATTGTACTCATGTGTAATGCCAACATTTTTGAAGAACCGTTCCATTTGTTTTGCGTAAACTGTTGGGACAGAATTTTTTTTTTTTTGTAGCTCCCTGTCTACTAAATAAAATGGAAAATCCTAGTCAGACCAATTCCCGCTTGTAATTCATTAGACTAGACAAGTGGCTCATGTTTTTTGAAGAGGACATCCTGGCCTCTGAGGTGCAATTCAGAGAAGTATCTGAGCACAGTGTCCGTCTGTCTGCCGTGAAGTGAGATACGGCTGGTGTGTGGACGGGAGCGAATGACGAGTGCTTTTTCTTGGAAACGTCCACATTAATGTTAACACTCGTGCATAAAAGGGATGGGGAGTTGGGGGGAGGAGGGGTACACACTTAAGCCCTGAATGCCTATCATCATTCACAGTGAAAGAAGCGAAGGACGTGTTTAAATGCACAGAGTCCCTGGGAAAAGCCAGAGACGAGGCTTGTTGTGGTGTGTACGTTGCTAAGATGGGAAAATCAAGTAGGAGTGGGGCTCTCTAATGCATTGGAAAACTTTTTTTTTTTTTTTTCGTATAGAGGGACAGCATTCCCAAGGAACCATAAGGGATAATAAAAAAAAGGCGTATCTTGAATTAAAAAAAATCCATTAATGAGTATCTTTCAAGACAGTTACAATTACTGAAATATATATCTCATTATTATTATTATTATTATTATTATTATTATTATTATTATTATTACTATTATTATTATTAATATTAACGTTGTATGCCCTTGACATGAGCAGCTAATCTAAGTTCTAGACACGTTGCCTACCATCAAACACATGTATCAAGTACATCCTATCCATATGTATGGAATTATTTCCCTTATTAAATTTTGCATGTGTGAATCTCACCATATGCATATACCATATACTATTGCATGTTTTGGGTTTTTTTTTGCTCACCATTTTATTGTTCATTAAAATCATATCTAGTATATAGCATTATATGCAGTAATAGGTGGTCCATAAGTCCTTATTTTTAGGCCACATTAACTAAAATATTAGAACACTGCAGGTCAGACAAAAAAAAGCTAAACAAATTATTCTAAATTTAAAAAAAGTTAAAAATGTCTATTGGTTTTGGAGTATTGGGGCTGAATATTTGTCATAGAAAATCAAATGAACACTAAGGACTTATAGCTCACCTCTTTTTTAAAAATAAATAAATATATGTATATGTACTATTGTAGCCACACATAAAATGTATACGTGCATTAAAGGTATGAACACCTATTTATTTTTCAGATGTAAATAATTTACAGCTATTTTTCAAGTCAATTTATTTTCTGTCAATACACATGCCGCAGAGTCTGAAGGCTTGTTCCTTTTTTTCAATTTATCCAGATACATGAACGATGAGAATGGATGCTCCTTTATCAAGGGTGGCTGGTGTAAATGAGGGAAATTTATACCAGATATAAAAAAAAGACATAGGTATAAGGTTTTGGCATAAACATCAGATTTGGTGCCTTGAAATAGACTGTCATCCTGTCCAGGATTTACCATGCTTTGTGCCCTGAGCCGCCTGCAAAAAGGCTCCAGGTTCCCCATGACTCAGTAGGATAAATAGCGTAGAAAATGGATGGATGGATGGATGGATGGATGGATGGGTGGGTGGGTGGTCTGGGTGAATGGATGGGTGAATGGATGGATGGACACTAGGTTAGTTGGTGTAGATGTTTTTAAGGTGGATTAGTTTGGATTTTCTGTGGAATCACACACATCACCACCAGTGGTCTTAAAAGAAAAAGACAAAATGAAATATGAATATGAAAAAAGAGTCTGGGGCTGATTTCTTTCTGGCCCAGACTGTAGTTTCATGCAGCCTATCAGTGGCAGTATATGTAGAAAATTCCTGTGACTGAGAGACTAAAAGTAGATAGACTAAGCAGACATTGTCCAATCAAAGAATGAATTATGCCAAAGATGACAGAAACAGTCTGTCTATTGTTTAGTAAACACAGTCTAAAACCCAGAAGGGCATTAAGGACACTGCTCCAGTGTTTAGCTCACTCATGAGCAGCTGTCACTGTAGATATAGCTGTTTTTTACCCTATTTTTTAAATAGTAAAGGGTTCTAGATTTGGTCTAGAGATGGTCTAGGGTTCTACTTGCAGCTGTACAGTACAGTAGGATCTTTAATGGGCAAATCAAGCATTAATCTAATGGCACAAATGAAAGATTACAACACAAATGCAAGACAACATTTTGACTTTATTAATCGTTAGTAAGTGCTTTGCCATGGTTTAGGGTCACAATGGATCTGAAACTTATCCCAGAAACACGAACAGACTTTTTTGGAAACTGGAAAATACTCAAGAACCTAAATGAAACAGAGAGGACATGGACACAGAGAGAACATGTGAAACTCTTCACAGAGCTCAGGATCAAACCCAGGATGCTGGAGCTGAGTTTGACAACCAAACAATATTCTACAATGAATAGAGTGACCACCCAGAGCTCTCTGACTATTAATATTGTTTCAGATAACTGACTACTGGTCATATAATAAATAATTTTCCTACTCTCAGGAAAAATACTCAGCACATGGATGGCACAAGATTTTATTTCCTGGTATCACAATTTATTAAAGAGCAATTTCAGAAAAGAAACATCAACTCAGCAAGGAACAAACCAGCTGCCTCCTGAATCCATGCCTTCTCTTTTACAGCCTATTCCATTTCCTACACTAACAAGGTGAGTTGTTGGCTTTTATTTTCACCAAACAAAATTGAACTAAGGTGGAAAACAGAAAGAGGGAACGGGCGATGAGATGAAGCAAATGGACAGAAGGAGGTCCGAAGGTAAATATGTTCATAAACACAGACTTGTACGGCTTTGAGAAGCCGTGGTATTTTTGTTGAGACATTGACAATTACTTTCTGCAAATAAGGAACATCAGAAAGCTTTTTGCATTAAACACATCTGGGTTTTCATCATCTGAGCTATCAGCTATCTTCAGTGAGCAGAAAACAAAAAGAAAAAGAAGTTAAAAAATGGCTTACTGGCTTAGCTGCCATGTTAAAATGTTGAGCAAATGTTTGAATTTATTCTTAATAATCACTCTGAGCCAAGTCTTTGTATCTGACACAAAAGAAACAGGGATCAAGGGTTCACGGTTCATCCCACCATTGAAAAGTGGGTTGAGCAGAAGACAGGAAGTAAAATAAGAGCTATAAGTTTACTGTACTCCATTATCCAGAAATTATCCTGAGTAACAGGAGATGAGTCACAAGTTCCAGATGAAGAAGCTGGTGGAAAAATGCCGAAGGATCGGTTAGGCAGGTTCAGAGGTCATGAGCCACAGAGAAGCGTATCTAAACAACCAAACGCAAGAAAAGAATAACACACACACACACACACAAAAAAAGTTAACCCAGTGATATTTTTTGAGGCAACCAACATGATATGCTACATCAGAAACATGATCAGGAGAAGATAAGGAGCATGCACACAAGGATGGAGAAACCTGTACATTTGTAAATTTATGCAACTTTCCAATCAGTCAATCACATGGCAGCAGGACAATGCATAAAATCATGAAGATATAGGTCAGCAGAACTCAATGTCAAATTCATGTCACTGGAAAAACATTGACTTGGCGGAGCCCAAGCATAGTACCCAACATGACTTTCTGCTGTTGTGTGTTCTGTGATGGTTTTCTGGATGTTTGTAAAGATTGGTGCTGATTTGTTTTAGCGTAGCTGTCTGGTCAGCTTTAAGGAATCTGTCCATTCTACTGTCTCAGCAACAAGCTGTTTCAATCTGACGATTAGCTGCTCTCTATGTTGTTGTTTTAATTTTCACACAGTACTTTGTAAACTCTAAAGACTGTTGTGCTCAAAAGCTTCCAGGAGATCTGCAGTTTCTGAAACCCGCCTGTCTGGCACCAAGAGTCACGCTACACTACAGTGTGACTGAGATTAGAAAGTTCTGATGTTTGATGTGAACTGAAGCTCTTGACGTTTGTGCGTACTGCACATGTACCACAGGATTGGATGTTTTAATCCGAACGTCTCATATATTTTTCGGTGTGCCTGAGACTATTGTCTATCTTTAAATCATGACTTTCAACCTGCCTGCCTACTTGAACTTCTATTAAATTTAAGCTTCCTTCTAATACGTTGCTCTGATTTGTGACGATTTCCTGGAAATACAAGAAGCTGCTCAGTTTCTCTGTTTAGTAACATGACATGTATTGAACTAGCTAACTTACTTTTCATCCCTTTGGGTGAGTTTAAGTCACTTGTCCCTTTTCAGCTGGGAAAAACAAAACAAAACATGGGAATGGACAAGCACATTTAAGCATTCGCTTTTCCAGAGCTCTGGTTATTAATGCCCACCCCTACAACGATAAACAGTGGGTTAAAGTGCAATTTTTTTCTCCTGTTAGTCTGTTAAAACGGTATCCTTGAGCTCAAATTCCCATTATACACCTTGGCCTACAAACATGGCAGCATTAAACTCCACCTCCCAGAACACACACATCTGCTATGTTCACAGTGGCAGGACTTTTAACAAGACTCACCTGTTCCCAATCACACACACACACACACACACACACACACACACACACTTAATAAGAGACTCTCACTCAGCTTGTTATGTTCTAAAGATTCCAAGAGTGTTTGCTTATCTGCATAAAGTTTATGTGATTTCGCTTTATCTACTATCACCAGACTTCCATTAATTCAGTGTTTGCATAATATTTTGGACGGTTTTAACTGACACAAGATGCTCTACCTGCACCTGTCTCAGGTTTGATTCGGTTTCATGCAGCGCAAAACTAAACGGACAAGAAAAACTTGAAATGTTTAGTGAGACAGCCAAGTTCTGAATGTTGCAAACATTGTTTTGAATGAACTGGTCAACATTTCTGGCTCACTTTTGCCACAGAAACCACAGAGCAAATGCTAACTATTATGAATAACAATGGAAACATTAGAACCACATTTTGTCCTACTTTTGTCCTCGGGATCATTTTGCCTCTTACATATAACTTAAGCAGCTCATATATTAAAAAATAAATAAATAAATAAATAAAATGTCTCCTGCGACCCAAAACGAATAACATCATAACATTTGATCTATTAGCTGCATTTGTTTTGAAACAGGGTTAAATCATGTTCTTTCTGTAATTGACATGCCCTTGGGTTCATATGGAGACTCTTGTTATGGTACACTGGAATGGCGTAAATGCACCTAAAAGTCTACACAACTTGACGTGTTACTACTGAACATTCAGAATGTTCTCAATAAATTAAGTTCTTTCATCATGGACCAACACATTTTATATGTTGCTTTAATCATGGAACAGACTTGTTTCTCTGGAGCCAAACTTGATTATTTTCAAATCCAAACTGATACTAACATGGATCATAGCCAAAGCAGTAAAACTACTTGTTTATAAAGGTCTGTTGTTCTTTTTTTTTCACAGAAACTCAGTCTCTAAGCAAGCAGGCTGATTTCCAAAGCAAGTAAAAAAAACAAAAAAAAAAACAGAAAAGTGTCTGATCCTTGTTGAAGGATTGGATCTGAGATCTTCCTCAATGTGTGTGAGTGTAAGAGTGTAGCCATTACCCTCAAACTGAGCACAAGAGTGCACTGCCAGCCCATTATGAGACCTCACAAATGGAAACAAATGTGCTCCAGGCGCACAAAAAACCTGAACCAGAATGCAGACAGTGAATGTACAAAACCCAGATGCAAGGCTAGATAAATCCTTGTAAACAACCCATTTGTAGAAATCTCGGTGTGCAGAGAGAGCATGAGATTCAAATAAATGCAATGTTTTGGCGCACTTCCTTTTTTAATGTCCTTATCCATGCCGTTATTGAGCTTGGCAGATCAATATAAAACCTATTACGTTCACATTGCATGTAATTGTTATACATGGGATAGGAAAAGCACGTGTGTTCTTTATATATTTAGACATTTAGTACCGCTTTTATGAATGGCAGCATGGAAGATCACACAAGATGCTGCTGTCTATTGAGAGGACAGGGCTTGTGCGTCACACTGCAGCTTATCAAAGTCAGGAGGTCAAAAAGCGTGCACCACATCTCGGCTGTTACATCCAAACTGGCTACATACGAGGGCGCTGAACCCTGCGTGTCACAAATAAGTGCTAGCAAATGACTGGGTTTGTTGGGATAATGTAATGTGTTTCACTTGCTTTTTTTCACGCGAACATAAACTGTGCAGTTAATACGGCATGCAAGTCACATGCAAATATGCATATTAATGGAATTATGGGTAATATATTAAATATCAGAATGGAGAAAGGTGGGATGAAACTGATAGTCTGAGGCAATGGCGTGTTTGTCAGTGGCAGATGTGAGGATTTCTGAAATTGTTCATCACCTGGGGGTTTTCACCATCGTCTAGAGTTTACACAGGATGGCATGAAGGGAAAAAAATGAGCGGAAGTGATGCAAACAGACCCATCTTGTTAATGAGAGAGGTCAAACTTGATAAAGCTGAGAGGATGGCTACAGTAACTCACATAACCATTCTATACAACCGTGATAAGCAGAAAAGCTTAAAAACATGCCTTATCTTATCTGAGACAGATGGGCTACAAGCGCAGAAGTCCACATCAGGTTCCAATCCTGTCATCCAAAACAAGAATCTGAGGCTACAGTGGACACAGACTCACCAAAACAAATTATATATACTTCAGAAAGCTCAGGCACAAGTAGGACCCCAAGCAAGAAAATTCCCAAAAAGTGAAAATTGGGGAAATTTCATAGACATTTTGCAAGCTGGGTTTTGAAAATCTGATAACAAGCTTAAATGATTAGGAATATGTAGATTTCACTATGGCACATCGCAATCAAATAAAGTATTCCAACAATTCACTGTGTGATATAATCATGGTTAGCTAACAAGATTTACAGAAATATGTAAATTCAGGACGTATATCCATCTATCCATCCATCCATCCATCCATTGTCTATACCCGCTTTATTCCTAATTAGGGTCACGGGGGTCTGCTGGAGCCTATCCCAGTGCACACTGGGCAAAAGGCAGGGGTTCAGGACTTATATTTAAATTTTATTTATCCCTAATAAGCAGGTCAGAGGCGACAGTGGCAAAGAAAACTCCCTGAGATGAAATTAGGAAGAGAGGAACACAGACTCAAAAGTGAAAATATCCTCATCGGTATGACACCAGTGTAATTATAAATCATTTCCCTTCTATAAGTGTGTACTTTATGGTCACAAATTGCAACTGAGTAAACAGGAGATTCGGTCTAGAAGTCTGAAGTCTGAATATGAAGTCGTGTTGAAGTTATCAACTGTTCACTGATGGAGAGTTGAGTGCAAAGCTGTTAGTAGAAATTGCAGTAGGAGGTCCAGAGGTCTAAAGCCATCTCCATGGTTTCTAAGTGGTTAACATCTTTTGGCAGGTTGTCTGCTTTTACCATTATGCTTAAAAACAGAATTTCCACATCAATCTTTTTGAAATATAGTTATGTCTTCTCAAATTAGAGATGTCTGGCAAAAAAATATCGAGCACATCAATACCTGATGGGTTTTCTTAGACCCCCCCACAACATCTTCAATGTTTAAATATAAAATATATTAAATATAACACTGGTCATGTTTTGGTCCACTTTTCCAAATCTGCTGACTGACCACTTACCCTATTCACAATGTCACAAGCGAAATGGCCGAAAACAGTGAAAGTGGTTTTGGTAATCACTTTAATGAGAAAATATACCACGTTGGTATAGACAAGATAAATGGCTAAATCAGTGACAAGAACTAACCTGTTACAATTTATTCCATTAAAGCTGAGGTGAAGACAACAGCAACTGTAGTAATGAGATTTAATAAGAGATAATATTGTTAGGTCTGGATTTTTTTAGCTTTTCTGAGCTTTTTGCTAATCACCCTGGATTAGCTAGGTAGAGCCTACTACTAGAGCCACTTGGAATTATTTGCTGTCATGTGGCAGCATTAACATTTAAATGAGTGTGCTCAAGTTTCTCAAGAAATTTCAAACCTTGATTAATCATGAACTAGGCTACAGTGTTGCTCATTGGGAACGGCAGTGTGAGTTACTAGAATGTCCATGCAAGTGTGTGTGTGTGTGTGTGTGTGTCAGGCTGACATTTCCAAAGCTAACCACTCCAATGTTCTATCAGGGCCTGTCACACCTAAAGCTACAGGGCAGCATGTAATTGCATCAAGGCCAGTGTTCCACTATAATAAGTAGCCTGCAGTCTGCTCACAACATCCAGCCTTGAGAGAAACCAGAGAACAGACGGAGATAAACCATTCAAGAAAAAAAAAAATCTCTGACTCTGTTCTGCCAGAACCTTATTTATTCATCCACTTAACCGGCACAGGTTATCCTGTTTCTTTTGAAGCTGTACAGTGTTTGACCTGAAAGCAATCTCCTCACTGAAGATGTCAAAGCTTGATTTAATGAAACCTCCATATGTACCCCTAAAACTTTATAAGTAATTTAATTAGCCTGTTTATTGCTAACATACCCTGAACTCATTAGATTATGTAATAGAAATGAATAAAAGATCCTTACTGTTTGGCTGTGTTAAATTTTAGAAGTTAGTCAGTTCATTCCTGCATCTGATTGGGTTTTTTTGTTTGTTTGTTTGTTTGTTTTTTTATTATTAGCATATTTATAAATTACTGCATGTTCACTTCTTCACTCGCAATCCATCAATTCTAATTTTGTACTATTTGGGAAAAATCAAGTAAATGCGGTTGACCTCAATATAACACTTATGATTCATTCATTTTTTACAGTCTAAACATCTCAAGAGTTCTTCCCAGCAAAAATAAATTTCCAGCATCATGGAATCATTAGAGAACATTGCTTATTTTGTCACTGTCTGTCAAAAGAAATGAAGGGGCACAGTCCGATCGGGACGTTCTAACCTTGTGAGTTTCTTTTATTGAAAGTGATTTGTTCTTGTGGTTTCTTTCACCCACGCATGATATTTTCCCAAGTCTTTGCCACCCACCATGGTTTATAAACTGGTAGCGCAAGCTATTTCCCTATTATGTACACATTCACAAGGATCAACATTTTCTTCCCAGCAACAATCTGACGGAATTATTTTGGACTGTGTGTTGTGTCCTAGTTTGCATTTGGGTCGGCGTGAGAGGAAATTGTGGGATGATTGTATAAAGAAGTGCCACTTTTTTAGGAACCCCTGGAGATTCGTGCAGTTATCGTATTGAGACAGCACAGGTAAAAAAGATCATGCAGATACAGGTCTAAAGCTTCAGTTGACGTTTAGATTGAACATCTGAATAAGGAAAAAGGGTGATTTCTGTGACTTTGATCATGTGGATGGTACCAGATGGGCTGGTTTGAGTGTTTCAGAAAGTATCCTGTGATTTTCACACAAAATGGTCTCTAGACTTTACACAGAATGGTGTGAAAAACAAAACAACAACAAAAAAAAACATTGAGTGAAACAGTTCTGTGAGGTGAAGCTGTCACCCAAACTGGACAGATTAGAAAGGAAGAAAGCACACCAGGTTTTTTTTCCCCAGACTTTGTGTCTAGTTTGAGGGAGCCTGTCTCCATGATAGCTTCAGATTCCTGTTCTTAGCTGTCAGGAGTGGAAGCTGATGTGATCTTCTGCCACTGTAGTTCACTCACCTTAAGATTTAATGTCTAAAGATGATTCTCTGCTCACCAGGGTTGAAAGGCGTGCACATTTGAGTTACTATATTATGACTTCCTGCCAGCTCAGCCCAGTCTGGTCATTCCTCTCTGACCTCTCATCAGTAAGGTGTTTACTCCTGCACAGCCTACACATTCATGGTGTCTTTTACATGCAAGGTGTTGTTCACATCATTCTGTGTAAACTGCAGTGCAGGGATGTCCAATCTTATCCGGAAACAGCCGGTGTGAGTGCAGGGTTTCATTTCGAACCTAGCAGAAATCACACCTGAGTCTATTGATAGCCACAATCAACAGATTAAACAGGTGGAATCAGGTGTGGAATCCCGCATGAGTGGAGTAAATAGCTGAAAAAATCCCAGAAAGTCAGCAGTGTCTGAAATACTCTAATCATCTAATACCCTTACCACAGTTAAAGTCACAGAGATTACACTAATTTTTCCTCATTTCATGTGAACATTAACTGAAGCTCTGGACTTGTAGCTGCAGGATTTTATGCATTGCACTGCTGCCACATGATTAAGCTGGTTGGAGAACTTCATAAATGATCAGATGTGCAGGTGTTGAGAACAGTGAGTGTATATTGGTGATTCATAGCAACTATATTGTAGGAATGTAATACATAGTTCACACATTTGCTTCACACCAGCCTAGGTTGAAATAATAAAGAAAGGACCCCAGGAAAAAGAGAATGGCAAGCTAGCTTTACAGACGTATATCACTCAAAGGAAACGGGTTGTAAAGTCTGCACACTTACAGATGATTGGCATGCATCAAAATACACACAAGAATGAAGAAAATGATTGCTGTGAAAATGTTTGGAAGGAAATTCTGGAGGAAAGTTTGACACTGAATTGGTTTACGCCAACAAACTTTCACACAAAATACTATTTTTATTTATTATATATCATTTTTATTTATTATTTATTTTATTACCAGATAAATAAATAAATACATAAACAAATAAATAAATAAATAAATAAATAAACAAATAAGCAAATAAATTAATAAGTAAATAAATAAATAAATAAATAAATAATAAAGATAACTGAGACCCGGTGTTATCTTCCTTGCCTAAATATAAATTGCAGGGAACAAATAAGCTTGAAAGCAACATTTTGTGGGAAAAATACACTTCCTCAGGAAGCACTATGTTTGACAAAAATAAGGGTTAAAACTAGAGCCATGGTGGCACAGCAGGTAGTGTTCCCACCTCAGGGCTCCAACTTCCGTTTTTAAATTGTCTTGCAGTACTGCCTCTGGACCAGTATTATTATGTCTTACATAACAGTCTGATCATATGAAGTAACCTCTTCATTTTTGCCTTTCTTTCTGAATTTTATGTTTTGGGCACTGGAAACTCTTATAAAATGTATAGGATGCCATCTGAGGATAATATCTGAGGCGAACATACATGCAGTACTGATGCAATTACAAAGTACTGGCTCTTTCACTATATCACTTATAACACTATGCTGTCACTGCACTACTGTTTATATTGTTTATGCTGTCTATACTATTATTTTTCTATTACTAACTGTTTAATTACTCTTTGTTTTTAATTTTAGGCATCTTAAGAGCTGCTAACCCCATTTGTTTGTTCTGTTCCACTGTGTACACACAACGACAATAAAGAAGTTCGTTCATTTGTTAAAACGTCACAATTCTGATGAAATTAGTACGAGTGCTTGGTTCAGTATCTCCATTAAACCGTGTGTACATTTTCTTTACGGGTAAGTGTATCACTAAAATATAAGCACAAAGTAAAATAGGGATGAAAATAACCCTATTTGGTGGACACATTATGATGTCATAAACTTGACTATATTTTGTACACAATTAACTATTGTACAATTATTAACAATAACGAAACTAAACGAAATAGGAGGTACTGGATCAAGTGCTATTTCATAAGTTGTTGAATAACAAGGGTGGAACATATTTTGAACAGTTAAACCCACTATAGTTAGTACAGTGAGGTCTATAAAATGGTGGTGGAGGAATTGTGGATTTTTTGAAACATTATCTTGGACGTTTTGAAACTCCAGGGGTGTGAACTACATGCTGGTAATTTCTGATTATTTGAACTGACTGCTTAGGAAAGTAACTTAAGCATCTGTGTGAGCAAGTGCTAAATACAAGAATAAACCTTTATTTTTGTTACATATACATTATACTACACTGAAATTCTTTCTTCACAACTTTGGAAGTTTGATTCAGAGCACAGAATCAGCCATGATACAGCACCCTGTAGCCATGAGGGTTAAGGGCTTTGCTAAGGGGCCTAACAGTGGCAGCTTGGCAGTACTGGGCTTGAACCCTGATCTAACAACCCAGAGCTTTAACCACTTGAGCTACCACTGCCTCTACAAGGAATTTTCCAAGGGTAATGATTGAAATATCTTTTAAACATATGGCCGTAATGGACTACAGTCCCAATCACAACACTTTACCATCACATTTATACACACACCATTCAAATATGGACTTCCAACAAATGGACTTTGCTATGTAATGTTTAGTGTGTCATTATCTGATCTTACTAATCGTTATACTCTGTATTTTGTTTTGCTTTGTTTTTATCTTGCTTTGCTCTCTCTGGAGTTTGGGGGATTTTTTTTATTTGCTGATACCTGATGTCTTGCCGGTTTTGTTTACTCATTTAACCTCACATTTTCAATCTGTTTGCCAGTTTTTTCTAATAAATCTCTATCATCAAAAATCATTTGCATGCATCTCTCATTCCATCACAAAAGATTGCTTTCCTTCGTGGAGCTCATGATTGGAGCAGGAAAGCAGGACTGGCAAAACATCAAGAAAGTCTTTTGGAGAACATCAATAACACCTGGCTGAGCTGGACCCAAAGCTGACAATGCTCATTAATGCCCTCTCCCCCCACCAGAGCTCCAGCTGTGCCTTCATGTTCTCTCATCTCCTATTTAGACAAGCACTCAGGAGAGAGAGACCGGCTAGTGAAAAGGTTTCCTGTTGCAGTGCTCACTCCACTTGTCGAGTCAGGAGGGTTTCTCAGAAAAACAAAGAAATAAAACAATTCATCAGTCTGCTCATGCAAAAATATTGGGCTATAGTGGTTTGGTTCTTAGGAGGGGAACACCTGTCATTGTTCAACCTCTTCGTGGAATTTTTTTAGTGAGTATTCTTCCAAATATCACTCCCCTGAGGGCAAAGAAATTGGGGAACAGCTTTTCGCCGTAACAGAGAGGCAAAGAGCTGCAGCTAAGTATGCCTTAGAGTTCTGTACATATGCAGTGGGATGTGAATGAAATGAGTCAGCACTCAAGGCCACCTTTTGCCAAGGATTAAACCCGGAAGTGCAAAGAGATCTGTCTTGCCAAGATGAGAAAATGCCTCTCAATCCATTGATTGTTCTTGCTATTCATCTGGATCACCTCACTCACAACCATCAAGTGCCTAAGGAAATGAACTCACAGCCCAAGAGCAGCCATTCTAAACTGATGCAACTGGGTCAAGCCAAGTTAATTGCCCCTGAGAGAGAGAAGAACAGAAGGGGAAACCTCTGCTATTGCTGTGGTATCAATAGCAGAGCCCTATCCACTTTATGGCACTACCTTGCTGTAGGGGCCAAAAACATCATCTGCTCCTCTACATCTCATTTATCTCAATAGCCCTTTACCGTGAATGTGTAAATAAAATACTCAGGCAATTTTTCTGTTCTCTCAGCATTGACTAACTCCAGAACTGCACTGCTACTTTACACTATTGATGATGGACCCATAGGAAGCAGGAGTATAACCTTTTGCATCAAACTCCTCTTTCTCAAGGTCAGCACCAGGAATACATTTACGTTCATTTCTAATCTCTGTTACTACTAAGCACCCCATCATTCTAGGATTTCCATATGACCCACAAATCTCCTAGTTTACCAAGGAAGTCACCAGATGGTCCAGACACACACAGGACATACCACCTGTTACTTAAATATTGGTGGCTTACATGTTAACTGACAGCCAGAGATTCATCTCTTTATGCCCTGCATGTGCCCAAGCTGTAGTACCACACACTCTTCCAGCTAGTCAATTCACACTCTTACCCACATTCCCCAGGGATCCTGGTCTCACGTGGCCATTGATCTCCCAGCCACAAGGAAATGCCTTCATCATGGTCATCATAGATATATTCTCAAAATCTCTGCATCTCCTCCTACTGCCTGATGTGAGATACTCTTTACATACATGTTCTGCTAGTATAGAAATCCTGAAAATAGTATTAGTAAAGGCACTCGGTACACATCCAGGGTCTGGTCCAGCTTTATGGAGAAACTTCTACAAGTTTAACATCTGGTTACCACACACAGGCAAATAGATGGCCAATTTTGACCCACGAGCCAGGAGGATTGGGCTCAGTCACTTCCTTGGGCTGAGTATTCCCAGAACTCAATGCACCGTTCAGCCATGCAATTAACTCCATTCCAGTGTGTGTTTGGTTACTAACCATCCATTTCACTGGAACATTAATGCCACAGATTCATGAATGGTTTAGACAGAGTGCACAAGTGTGGGAGACTTGGGTGTTTGTGGTTCATCTCCCTTTTTATACATATACATAGTCTTTGAGGGCTGTATTCAAAGATGATGAATTAAGTTTAAATGTTATATTAATATTTATAAATGGAATGTTTTCTATATACAGGCTAGCCGTCTCTCTTTTTATAACTTTATATGATCTTTAAGGATCCTGTCTGATATTCATCAATCATACACTGAGCTGGTCTCAGTTAGTGGTTAGCACTGTTGCCTCACGGCAAGAAGGTCCTGGGTTCGAATCCCGGGTTCGAATAGGCAGGGGCCTTTCTGTGTGGAGTTTGCTTGTCCTCCCCATGCTTGCATGGGTGTACTCTGGTTTCCTCCCACTGTCCAAAAACACGTACATTAGGTTGATTGGTAATTCTGACTTTCCCATAGGTGTGAGTGGTTGTCTCTCTATATGTGGCCCTGTGATGGACTTGCGACCTGTCCAGGGTGTACCCCTGCCTCTCACCCAATGTGTGCTGGGATAGGCTCCAGCAGATCCTCGTGACCCTAATTAGTAATAAAGCGGGTATAGCAGATGAATGAATGTACTTATTGATATTTATTATACATTTTTATTATTTATTTATTTATATACATGTTATGTTTTGCACTTCTGGGTAGATTCTAACGGCATTTCATTGTCATGTACATGTATTCTGCACGATGATGATAAAATAAAGTTAAATCTATTTTAATCTAATCATCATCGTTAAGCTGGCCTAATTTTTTGTTTATTTTCTTTTATATTTTTTATCCTGATCTTCAACTTTCCATGAATGAAAAATTGTTAAACAATAATATAACAGTCAAATCACAAAGCTTTTCATACATTACATCAAATGGGGAAGCTAGTAAACATTATTATTACTTATGATGAGGATAATTTATTGTTTTGTTAAATTCAGTCAAATACCAGGTTAGGGACCAAACACCAATGAGTTTCAGAATCAGGTTTCAAATCAGATACCTATGTACTTTGGTAATGGTTTGGAAAAGAGACAAAAAAACACACAACCCTTGCATCTGGAAACAGTCTTAACCTTCTTACAAGTGTTGCTTCCAAGCAAGGCGAAAATCTTCTCAAGAGACCAAATAACAACGTCTTTAGTTAAATAGTGGGCTATTTAAAGAGTCATCTCATCTTATGTTAACATCTTACAGAGCTCTGAGCTGTAGGAGGTGATGTATAGTTTGCTGCTCTGTACCACAGTCCAGAAGTTTCCAGAAGTTCTTGCTCAGTGCATCAGTGAATTATATTTTTTTAAAAATCCCATAAAATAAACAGATGTGAAAATGTGAAAAGCTGAGAAAGGAATGGACTTGTGATAAAGGACTCTTTTGTTGTTCACGTTCATAAATGCTACACAGTACAACATACATCATCTCTAAATCCTCTAAACATGAGCATCATTTCCAGAACGTCTTAATCCATCTAGTTTCCTTTGATTTTCTATATTATTTATTCTCAGAGACCATTTTGTGTAGTGTTGGACATTTTATTCATAAATACTACAATAAATAGGTGTAATACATGCAAGTAAACAAATATGTAAACAGCTTAAATCCATTTATTCTAAGAAGACTTAAAGTGACATTACAAGAGGACAGACATGTTAAATTCACAGCACTGTAACAAATGGACTATATCACATTTGTTTGTCGTTAATATTCCAGAGCTTCATTCGTTATTACTATTAAGACTAGATTTATTCTAACTGGGCAGCAAACGTACATATAGCATACACAGATTAAATAGTTAATGCAGCCCAGACCTTCTTTATCTGTAACAGTTATTCACTTAGTCACTGTAAACTGTATTCTTCCAACATTCTCATCATCTGACAGGGTTTCAAAAGTGGCTTGTTTGTTTAGGGTTTTTTTTTTCGTCTTTTATTTCTTTTTCGTTTGCGTACAAAATTACCAAAAATAAACAGAAATGCTACACTAGAGGTTCCGAATAATTTTCACAAATCATTCTAAACACGTTAAAGCCAGATTCACCTGAAAAAACATTTCGAACACATTCCTATTGGCTGTTCCTGGTGTTAGACCGGTGGTGTTTACCTCAGTGACTTAACCCTTAACCCTTTAACTTTCATGCTCTCCTCATAGAAGTGAACTGACCCCCAAAAGCTCTCTGTCTTAGATTTAGGCACAATGAGACAGGAGACACTGGCTAAACTCAGTAAAGGTCGCTTTTCTCTCCAGACCGCAGTGTTTCTCGTCCCTTTGCGGCTGAGAAAGGTCAAGGAACAATTTGGACTTCAGAAAGCGCCTGTACGAGTCCTTTTCCATCAGCGTGAAGATCTTACTCTGAGCCTCGTCGAAACAGGTCACGTCACTCTTTTCCAGGTTCCTCCGAGTTTCTTCTCTTGTCGCAGAATCCAGATTGACCTGGAAGATTTGAAGATTGTTGGATTATTCACAGAAATGTCAGACGACGTCATTCACACGATTCACTTAACTGATTTATTGTTCATGCGGGGTTTTTTTTAACACATGATTGATTGATTTATTTCTCCACCACTCAGAATCAGCTTCACTGCACTGTGTATAGTATGTGTGTTTACACTAATTTTATACCTATTTGAGTGCATGTGTTATTTATTTGTTTAATTAATATTTGATTTTCGTTTCATATATTTATTTTGTCATATAGGTCTTTTGTTTTTCATGTGTTATTCCCATGATGGCACAGCTTGATGCAATTTCACACGCACTTGTTTTCAAGGCATAAGGTGTAAGGTGTAACGCACTTGTTAGTCACGTGTAATTACATATTGCTCACATTCTGTGAAATGTCTGCCGATTCACAAAAGAGCTTTTCTACCTCACTTGTTTGTAAATAATATTATAGGTTAGTACAGGATGCTGTCTCACCTCGTTCGGGGAATCGGCGTCGACGAACTGATTAAAAATCTGCTTGGCTTTGGCTTGCATCTGTGGCGCAGGCGTTCTCTTGAAATCCTCACACGCAACCCAGAACTCAATGTTCTCCTGGCTGAACTCCGACTTCAAAAAGGCGGTGAAGGCAGCCCGTCCAACTGAAAAGAGAAAAACAAAGACGTACTGTTACGTCAGTGATTGAGTCAGGTATATCTGATATAACAACGTCTCAGTAGATCAGCCCTTTTCAATAACTCGATGCAGACTTGCGCAACTTTATGTCATCTAAATGGACTTTGCTTCTGTCTATCAGACTTCAGTCTCTGGAGAATGGAGTGGGAAGGGGGTGGGAGGGGTTAGTGTGAAGGCCTTTAAGGACGTTCAAAATGTAGAGGTCACTGCTCCGGCTCTGTGGAGATTCCCAGAAAACCCCGCTCCTCAGTTCTGTCCCTGTGGTGCCTGACCCCTTAAGGACTAACAGAGCAGAACACTAGGACTGTTTGGAGGCCACTAAGGGCAGGATGTGGACACGTAGCACACGTCCAGAGGCATGAGAATGTAGCCACGAGGTCGGCCCCATCGCAGAAGCACTCGCACTACCACTTAATCTAAGTTTCACTCTAGTTGTGACTTTTATTTCCACTTTCTTTGACGGAACATGGTGGAATTGAAATGACACGTCAATCTTTAGAACCTTTAATTCCTTTAGTCTAATGAAATGTCTCACTTACCATCATGATTAATCAGGTGGTTAAATGAGGTTTTCCATTTCTCAGTGTCAATCGGAGCAGAACTGCAATTATTGAGGAAAAAGAAAAAAGAAGAAAATTAATATAGGCAGATATTGTTTTTATTATGTATTCAGAATTTTCATTCAATCATTACTAAAAAGATATTATTTTATTAATATAACAGTATATTATTAATATTATTATATTATTAATATATAGTAGTAATTATGTAGGCATTCAATTATAAATGAATTAAATAGATAAATACTAAAATAAATAAATAAATACTACTATACTATATAAATTATTGTGCTATTATGGATATCTGCATGTATTTAATTGAGCTATAAAATAAGGAAATTGGGAGCATGCACTGCAATCTTTCCTACATAAACAAATCAGTTTTGCCATTTGGAATATCCAAATAATAAAATATCCAAAATAATCAAAATTCTTCATTTCAATTCAGCATTGAAATCTTACAAATGTTACAAATATTTCAATGAATTTTTTGCGAAACTCATGTTGCATCACACAGTCTGACCTCTTCTTTCAATTCTCACCTTTTCTCCACAGCAGCCTTCTCCTTTTCCTTAACAGGCTTCTGCTCTTGAAGCGGTTCAGCCTTCTGAAGCAAGAATCCAATCTTATGCTTAATGTCCTTAGCGCTGTAATGGAAATGTGTGTGAAATCATTTGCCAAAAAGGAAATCTCACTAATGCATGTGAATAAAAGAAGCTCATCTTGTCTGGTTTTCTTAAACAAATGTCAGATCATCTACTTAATAATCCTAATCCTATGTTCTCTCTCTCTCTCTCTCTCTCTCTTTAATAAACACTGATTACATTAAGTTTTCAAGTAAAAGTGAAATGAATTATATGCATAAGCAAGCCAAATAACAGATGTTTGAAGAAGGTCATACCTTTTTAAGCAGGTTGCTGGTAGGGCTGCGAGCCCCTTACACATGGTGGCGGTGAAGAGAAAACAAATCCAACAGATAGAGAGAAACACGTATGAGTTGTCAAGGAAAGGATCGCTACAGTCTTAGAGCAGTCTCCTCCTCTCTGTCTGGCTTTATACGGCTCAGTCCTGCCTGCAGCGTGGCTGGCCAATCACCAGCCAGAGTGTTTACACTGTGACGCAGGCACCAAAAAAGTCTTTGTATTTATGCACTTCTCGAATAAAACGTATTGTCCCAAGGTTTCCCCAAAGAACACACAATTATCTCTAATTGAATAAAAAAATATTGTTTATGAAATCATTTCATAAAACAGAAAGCGTGAATTAGTTTTGCTTTGTGGTGCACAATGAGGAATCATTTATTTATGCAAAAATGACTCACTGCTTTTGAGTTATTCAAAATAGTATACAGATACTGTAGATAAACACTGTATACACTGCAAACACACACACACACACACACACAGCTACCATCACCACCATATGCTTCTTTTCCCAAACTCTTGTTCGGGAAAGTCCATGTATTTAATTATATCAACAAATCAATCAGTAAATCAAACATGAACCTTAAATGGAAATTCTTTGGCTTGGCCCAAAAATCTATTATCATATATTTTTCACTTTTTTTAAATAATATATATACCTAAAAATCCCAAGATTCTTCATCCATTAACAGTGAATTAAGTACATCATGTTAATTAATTTATATTTAAGAATTTATAATTCAGGATGCACCAGTGCAAACAATGAATCCAGCTTATTTATTTATTTATTTATTTATTTATTTATTTATTTAATTCATCATTTATTTTCAATATTGTTTTAGTCTGATCCAATGAATAATGTGATATTTAGATCATTTTAGTTCAAATTACAATGCTGAGTTGATAATAAGTAATATATAAAATATACAGATATATATCTTCAACCTTTGTAGCTTCTCATACAAAATAAATCCTGTGAATTGTTACACATTTGCAATGTTCAGCGATTGTTTCTAGGCGAAGATTTTAAAATGTACGATCTCTTTATTTCGATATGCAGATGCTTCAAACGATCTAGCGCCTATCATGAAGGAGTCTATTATCTGTTTCAGTCCCTTTCAGCACACATCAGATCAAAAAAATCCATCAATACACACCACAGGAGCTGAATTTTAAGTGATATCAGCAGCGAGGGCGTGTTATAAACTGGATCATACAAATACTGCATACAAAAACACACGCTCTATATATCATCTGCTAACATTTATACCACAGGGCAGTTAAATGATCAGATCTGATCGGTCAGAAGTGTTTACTGCTCGATCATCAGTGCAGCTGCAAATCACAGGGTTAAATTAAAGCGCTTGTTTGGATTTGTTATCGTTTCTATAGTAACAACGTGCTGAGGGACTCGTATGGTGGACACTCAACATAAACAGATTTTAAACATGTGCAGAGCCATTCTTTTGGTCATGTTCTTCTCTGAGAATATGTTTATTTAACAATTATGTCTCGGTCAGTTTTAGTAACTTCATGAGAGAGGGAAAAATATGACAGTTCGACTGTTTATGGCTGCTTGGACGTAAGAGATAACAGGAACTTACTTGTTTACATAACAGTGAATGTAACTGCCAATGAATAATGCTGTTGGAAAATCATCAGCCTGCAGGGTGGTAGCATTGTGTTAATTCTGTATTGAACAACCATACAGTAGATCTTCTGAATAAAATATGAGAAAATGTGTCATCAATAAAGTCTGTGTAGACTTTATAAAAGTATTCAAAATCCACCAAAGTGTCTACTGGAGGTTTGTAGCTTTTATTTATTGGGATATTTAAAATAAGCCGGTGGTAGCAGCTCAAGTGGTTAAGGCTCTGAGGGTTTGCTCAGAAGGTCATGGTTCATGCCTCAGCACTGCCATGTTGGGCCCCTAAGCAAGGCCCTTAACCATCTCTGCTCCAGGGGTGCTGTATCATTGCTGACCCTGTGCTCTGACCTCAACTTCCAAAGCTAGGATATGTTCAGAAAGAATTTCACTGTATTTCTTTTAATTTACCATATGCACCTGTGTAAACATTTACATTTCTGCCACCTGTGTAAACATCTTACATGTCAGCATCAGAATTGAACCATGGAGCAGAGGACGAAGATGGCCTGGTTTGATAAATCATGATTTCTTTTATATTATATGGATGGCCAGGTGTTTGTGTGTCTGGGTGTGTGTGTGTTGCTTACCTGGAGAAGAGATGGCACCAGGATGCACTATGGGAAGAAGGAAAGCTGGTGAAGGAGGTGGTGAGATGCTCTAGGGAATGTTTGTCTGGGAAACCTTTGGTTCTGACATTCATGTGGATGTTACTTTGACATGTACCACCTACCTAAATACTGTTGCCAAATACAACAATTCATGGCAAAAGTATTCTGTAATGGCAGCGACTTCTTTCAGCATCTTCATCTATGGCATTAGGCAGACTCTTTTATCCAGAGCAACTTACATTTATCTCATTATTACAACAAAGCAGTTGAGGTTTATGGGTCTTGCTCAGGGGCCCAGCAGTGACAGCTTGGTGGGCCTGGGATTTGAACTCACAACCTTCCCACAAACATTGTTGGATAGTGCTGGATTACTTTCATAATTTACATTGAGCCTCTATTGAAGCTTAGAAAGGCGCACTAATAATACACCAATCATTTCATCTTAACCTATCTTGTGACTTTCTCTATCCATTTCTCTTCAAATCTTACTTACCTTACATGCTTCTGGTGGCTCAAACCCGGGGCTCCTTTACCCACAAGCGTGAAATTAAAACCAATATTTAAAAGCAATGTTCTGTAAGATTATTTTTATACTGTATGATTGAGTTTACCTCTATGTGTTAATTAATAAATTAACTAGGAAACATGTGCTTAAGGTGGTCGTTATTCACGAATGAATTCCTCAGATGTAGTTAAGTGTAGCTCTTCATTAGTTCATGATTAATAGAAGCCTTAACTTTACTCATCATTATTGATTTATTGATTGATTTATTATGAATTATTTATGAATTTATTTATTATATTAATTATTTAATTAAGTTTTAATTTAATGTATGAATGTATGTATGTAAACTTAAACTTGCTCTACTGTTTGTATTTGTGTACTTCCTCTCCTCAATAACCTTTCAAATCTGCCTTAGTCATTAGGTCAGAATATGACGCCAGTGATTCTCACAGAAGGAACTTGATGGCCTCAATATTGTCCCTTCTCTCTGGCCTTCAGGGAGGGTTAACCTAAGCACTATTATTTTAGCTCCGTGGCACCTGGAGATTATGTCATTATCCGAGCACTAACATTACCTCAGGGTAACGTCCAATAAGTGACAATAAATAAGCGGCGTTTTGCTATGAATTAACCTACGTGGTGACTCACACGTTTCCCCTCCACCCTTTCCCGTCTGCTGTTCAGTGTGAAAGGGTGTGTTGAAAGATAAAACATGTGGGCGGTGATTCAGAAAAGCCCTCCAACCTATCATGACCTGGACACGGACTTCTACCATTTTATTTGAGAACATGGTGTGTTTATTGCCACTTTCTCAAACCACTGTTGATTCTGAGCAAATGAATAGTCGAGACGGTCGGGATCACAAAAATCATGTTTAATCACTGACGTGCCTTGTCATTTCCTTTAGTCTTTCAGAGCACACAAGTAATAAGCAATTTACAATTTGTGTATTGTATCAGCAAGTGAAGAGGTTCTTTACATATTATTATTATTATTATTATTGTTATTATTACTATTATTATTATTATTATTATTATTACATTTCCCAGTGTCCAAGATAAAATTGTGGCCTTGTTATTATTAGATTTGACTCTCATTCATTTTTTTATCCCGCAGAGAACATTATAATACTAAGGTCACCAAATGATGCATGCACGATTTGCTCATCACTTATAACAGGCTAATTCGGTTCTTTCGGACGCATCTGGAAACTGGATTAGCAGCAGGATGGACTTGTTTGAGATAACTGCAAACTCCTATTTGTCCTGGAAAGGGCAGATCTATCGAGACATTTATCAGCAGCTTGGCTAATGCAAACGGTATGAAAGCCTGGAGCCGATATAAAAAACAAAAAGGTAGCAAGGCACACACAGTCTTGCTTAACGTTGTTACAGGAGTCAGAATGTCATATAGACCACATTTAGCATCATTTTTGTGTTTGTTTTTGTTCAGAAATTGTATGAAAGATTTATTTATGTATGCATAGGTTAATGTCCAATAAATGAGTAATGAACAATGTCTCACATCATCATCATCATCATCTGGACTATAATGGAAACGTACTACAAAAATGATTGAAACATGCTTCTTGTTTAAATTACTTTCTCCTTAGACTTTTTCCATTAACTTTAATTAATCCGAAGACTTGGAATAGCAATTCCGTGAAGATCTTGATTTATTAATCATGTACCAACAACTTTAAGAGCAATTCCTCTACACCCACTCATTCGTGCTATTATCTAATCAGTCGATCTTGTGGCAGCAACAAAAACGCCTACAATTTTGCAGACACAAGACCAAATCTTCAGTTAATGTTCACATCAAACATCTGAAAATGGCTGATTTGAGTATTTCAGTATGAACAACAGCTGATCTTCAGTAGTTGTCAACTCACAAAAGTCACACATATTGGTGAATTTTAGTATAGGAAAAATTCAATGGGCTGCAGATCTTGCAGATCTTGTAGAAACAGCAAAGGAAAATGCCTAGACTGGTTCAAGCTGACAAGAAGGCTCATGGAACTCAAGGAATAACTCCGTGCAACTGTGGTGAGAAGAAAAGCATCTCAGAATGCATAACATTTAACACATAAGGAGGGAAAAACAACACATTTCTGTCTCTCAGGAAACTAAGGTGGGCACAGGTTCATGATGTTCCTAATAAAGTGTCAGGTGAGAAAATATTTTTAGAAATGTGTGATGTAGTGGATAGACAGGGCTTCTAATTGTGTAATCTAATCTTGTTTGCATCGACTTGTTTACATTGTCTTGGTAACGAGTGGGACAAGATATTGAAGATAAATCCGGGGATCAGATGAAAAGCTGTTCAGTCCAGCTAACACATGGGATGAGGGGAAAAAAGAGAAAAATAATTCATCATTGAATGACGAACGATGAATTTATTAATTATCGTAATAACATTATTATTACAATGGCTCTGACTCTTTTAGGAACACAAGTTAGTTTCACTTAGTACAACTTCAGAAGCTCCCACAGATGATCTAAAATACTGTTTCTACCCAATCAGATATATGCTATAAAGTTCATTATAAATTATAAAGCTGGCTTTAACACATATTCATGCCTCTGTCACCAGGGTATGTCTTTTCTGCTCTGATAATTAAACAGTGTGAGAGCAGAGAGTGGGTGGAGGTGGCAATGAAACTTCTATGTCACATGTCACATGTACACCAGGTCGGAGTTCATCCACTCATCACCTTATCATCAATCACATGATCAAGATAGAGACACAGCATGTCGTCCCTGTAGGTCCCTGTAGGAGAGTGATATATATATCGTCTCACAGAGCACAACATTTCATTACTGCACTGTAATATTGAATCATCTGATGTCCATGGACAAATGTTCTGGCGAATACAACTCATGAGTTCTCATTAGTGCAGAAAGAACATTATATCTGCTCAGTAATGCAGGCAGTCTGGAATGTCTTTGATTTGCTTCCAGTGTTAAGCATGGACACATAGTGCCTGGGTTTACGAGAAGACACGCAGCTCTTTTCTGTTGCACAGGAAAAACTGTTCGAATCAGGACTACTTCCTGTTCAATAAGGGGATATAGAGATCCAAATATCCTGATCTGAACCTGGATTTGGATTTAAACATGGCCTAGGTGTGCATCACTCTAGTTCATAATGGGGCTCAACCATATTGAATTTCCTGGTTAAATAATTGCACTTTTTTGACCATATAGTTTAGATATAGAAAGGAAATCTGGGGTCACCCAGATGAGGATGGATTCTCTTTTGAGTCTGGATCCTCACTTGGTTTTTCATGGAGGTTTGGGGATAAATTAATAAATGTGTAAATTATATATTTATATCCTGAATTCATCCTAATACACATGAGAAGGCAGGTACTAAGGATGAATAAATGAATGAATCATAACTGAATGAGTCCACATCAATGAACTTGGGCTTCCTTTGTCCAGCATATCTGACAGCTTGCTCACAGCTACATGATGGTAAAAACATCCTCTAGGTTCAACCTGATGCCATGTTAATCTTTTAGGCTGGCTTAAAGAAGCAAGAAACAAATAGTGCATCTCAAATGATTCATTGAATTTACTCAATTTTCTTAAGTTAAGTGGTTGCAATCAATTTATTTTAGCTACATTTAAATAAATAAATTAAGTTCACTGGCTTTGAACTCAATTTATTTATTTAAATGTAGCTAAAATAAATTGATTGCAACCACTTAACTTAAGAAAACTGGGTAAATTCAATGAATCATTTTTTTCAGTGTAGTTGGGTATTTGGATTTGTTCATTTCATAATGCATTTATATCCGGTTGCATCCATAATGCTCAGTTTTGGATTTTTCCTTGTGCATACAGTCTCCTAAAAAGTAGTCTCCTTGGTTCCTAAAGTGCTCATCAAAAGTGCATTATTTGTACCTTCACTGTGGAAATTTTGCCTGGAATTGTGCATGTAGTAGATTACTCCAAAAGCTAGGTAAAGATGTAATTAATACCTTAATTAAGAATGCTGCATTCAGATACCTTGGGGGTACCACGAAATGTACAGATTATTGCTTTTCCCCTGAGTGTGTATGTGTTTATATGTCAATATTGGCTGGGTAAATAATCAGCTAAAGTGACAGAATATATTCGGCTAATAATAGTCAATCACCTAACGTTCATATCATTCTAAAAACAGGACTTGAAATGAATTTGTGATCAAAGCAGACGTATCCAAACCTTAACCAAATGGAAATAGTTCTGCGATGCCAAATGGAAAGATTGCGTAATACTCTTCTAATGTGTTTACAGCTATTAACACTGAACTCCACAAATCATTCTGCCATTACTTTGTTTCAGCCATTAATATCCCATCCTGAACCGATGAACTTCAGCTATCAAGTGTTTAACATTTCCATTCAACAGGGCAGGTCATGAAAATCAGGCTGTCTCGCTTTCATCAGGCCTGAATGCTTAATACTTCTGAATACCTTTCCTCCTACACATGGAGATGGTTAAATGTTGGACATGATCCTGGTACAAAATGGAAGGTAAAAATGACGTAAACCCCCTGAATGGATCCTTTGGGGGAAAATTGCATTCTTATGCAACGGCTGGATCAGAGAGAACAAGAATGAGGTACTGCTGCTACGTTGATTTCCCTGATGTTTCAAGTTAACGTTAGCTCCTTGTTTACATTTTAATTATTTTGTTGTGCAGTATTCCAGACCAAAAATAGAAAAACCACTTCAAGCAAATAGGCTTCAGACACAGATTACCGTGAGCGATGAATTAAATCGGATTACTTTAATTACCGCATAGCTGTACAAATCGCCAGGGCCTTGTTTCAACTACTAGGAGAAATGAATTAATCTTCTGTTTCTTGTGTCCTTTCAGTACTGTGGAGAATTGAACAGCGAGTGAGTTTACAACCTGATGAGGTCACTCTTCCTGATCACATATCACTTAACAGCTGGTTCCTGAAATGACATATGGGGTCTTCTTTTAATAGCATTACAGTGGTAGAGATCAATAATAGATCTGTAGGTGTTTGTTGGTTATCATATACTTATATAGCCAAATAATTGGATTTTCAATGAGTTTCGTAATGATATATACATACAAATCAAATTGAATTTAAGTTTCAGGTTTCTATGTTCGTGTTCAAATGGGTGTTTTAAACATCTATGTACAATGCAGTTTTTGTGCTACAGATGTCCTCTCCTCTTCAGACACAAAATGATTAGCTCTTACGTAGACTGCAAACACTGAAAACAGGTTGAAAAAACCGTGCGAGATTATTTCATTTCATGTCATATTGCTTGTAAAAGTTATTATATGAGTCTGATTAGCATCTTTATTTCGTTCAGATATATTTAACCTCAAGCTGTGATGTGCTTTGTACTGAAATTTAATGTCCATTTCGATGTAATTCACATAAACAAACTTTTTCAAACTTAAAAAGGTTTATAAAAGTGACATTTATTTGGACAAACAATTAATATTTTCATTTCACAACCCAATGAATTGTAATTATGTGTAACATCCACTAGTGTTTAATTTGATTTGCTGTATATCAAGTTAATTAGTGTTTATTGTCTAAAAGCACTGCAGTGGACAGTATCTATGAAAAGTGGTCCAAGGAAGCAACAGTGGTGAACAGGGTCATGGGCGGCCAATGCTCATTGATGCATGTGCGGAACGAAGGCTGGCCCGTGTGATCTGATCCAACAGATGAGCTACTGTTGATCAAACTGCTGAAGAAGTTAATGCTGGTTCTGATAGAAAGGGCTCAGAATACATAGTGCATTGCAGTAACTGCAGACCAGTCAGGGTGCCCATGCTGACCCCTGTGCACCACAGAAAGCAACAACAATGGGCACGTAAGCACCAGAACTGGACCACAGAGCAATGGAAAAAGGTGGCCTGGTCTGATGAATCACGTTTTCCTTTAAATCACGTGGATGGCCGGGTGTGTGTGTGTGTCACTTACCTGGGGCTGTGGGCAATGTTTTTGCTGGGAAACCTACACTGACACATACTACCTATGTATTAATGATTCATGGAAACGGTATTCCTTGATAGCTGTGGTCTCTTTCAGCAGGTTAATGCACCATGCCACAAAGCAGAAATGGTTCAGGAATGGTTTGATGAGCATAAACACCGAGTTTGAGGTGTTGATTTGGCCTCCAAATTCCCCAGATCTCAATTCAATCAAGCATCTGTGGGATGTGCTGGACAAACAAGTCCTATCCATGTAGGCCCCACCTCACCACACCTTCAGGGATCTAGTGGAGTCCATGTCCAAGCCACGGGTCAGGGCTGTTTTGGCAGTAAAAGGGGGACCAACACAATATTAGGCAGGTGGTATATAAGGTTTTGTTGTTGTTGTTGTAGCCATTGCTGCTGATGGCAGTGATAGTGGTGGTGGTTTAATCTAATATGAGCCCTACCACAATGCACCTGGAAACTATTTGACATCAGCATGGTATGTGACTTCTGCCTCTGATAGTTCCTCAAACTCAGCTGCATCACTCAGCCACATAATTAGACTAAGATATGTTAAGAGATGTTTACATTCCTGTTGCATACTGTGTATTGTGTGAGTGTATTGTGCTGTTGACTTCACCAAAGACTCAAATTCTGAATTCTGGAAGCATCTTGACAACTTGACTGATTTGAGGCAATCGCAAGGTTTATCACTCTCAGCTAAATTTTGAAAGAGTGTTCAGGAGAACATGAGGAAGCAGCTCAGAAGATGTTTTAAAATCCAGGTTAAAAGCATACCCTGTTTTTTTTTTTGTTGTTTTTTTTTTCAAATATTCTACTGTATTTCATGTCTGATTCTTAATTTTTAGATCTTGAATGTTTCTACTTATAAAAAAGCTTGGTTTGACAATTGATTCTATATATGGACTGAGTGTATAAAAGAAATGAATTCATGGAATGGAACACCATTGTGTACTGATAAAAAAAAAGAGGTTTATTAAAAATAAAAATGTCATATTAATATGAAAAGCAGGAAAATCTATAACAATGTATAACTGATTTGAGATCTCTTGGTTGAAAATACAAGGCTCCAACAAATAAATGTGATTATCTAATAGACAAATATGTAATCTGTGTTTATCAAACAAATCTGTGTTGTGACCATAAAATGCTCAGGGGTTTGAGAACTTTACTCTCCAGTTTCATCACACCATAAAAAGAAATGACTCCCATTTACAGTAGGTCATACCGTGTCATGGAAAATTAGCCCTTGATTTAAGATGTGCGGGGAAGTTTGTGTCACGTTGCTCATTATTTATATTCATTCTGTAATTGCAGCTGTTTATATTAAAGTAAGAGATAAGAGTCAGTGCTTTGGTGACTAGCATCACAGTTGGAAGGTCACGCAAGGGAACCGATGCAGGGAAAAAACGCAATGCTGTTGTTTTAAATGTTTCGATAAAATATGTATTGTATGGAATATTTGAAAGAAATTATATTGTATACAGTTTTATTGCTCAGAGCATGTAAGAACATACAAACACATTAGTTATAAATGTTGTATCTAGTAGATAATAATAGGAAATTGTAATTGACAATTTATTTGCACTTTAAGTGAAAAAATAAGGTTTAATCTAAGATCTTAAAAGTTTATTTTGTCCTTTTATGAAAAGGTATGTAGATCTCTAAGAGATTTCACTTTTAGACGATGTTTAAGGAAGAACCTCTTTTAGAAGAACTATCCAAATAACTCCTAATAAAAGGTCTAAAGTTATTGATGCATTGTGTGTTAAAAAAATATATATATCACATGTATTTATATGCAATTAAAATGTTATTTGTCACATAAACAACCATATATGGTACAACATGTTGTAGAGTCTTAAAATAGAATTTAAAATAAGACTAAAAAATACACTGTAAGACATTTGAAGATGATTGAACTTAGAAATTAAATTTCATTTGCCGCCTTAAAAATGTGACTCAAAGTCAACTTGAAGATTTGTTTCAACTCACAGGAAGTCAAGACTTTAGGTTTTTGACTTTTGAAAACGTATAAACCTGAATTCGGTAGTCATGACAATTAGAGCTAAAGAGAAGCAATAAGTTCAAACAACTTAATGGAATGATGATGTTTTACAGTGTGGAGTAAAAATAAAAAATAGAAATAGAATGAAACAATGTAAAAAGACAATAGTATTTTTTCTACAGTAAAACAACAGTTAGACTAGAAATAGAAATAGAATTATCTGTAGGTTAGTATTTCAATAAGTGTTATAGTAAGCACAATAATCAATCAGAATAAAGATATAGTTGTTTAACGAAGGATCTCCTGATATCCGTTAGAGGTTCATAACAAGCTTGTGAAAGCACGGTGGCTTAAACATAAGGACACGTGCAATATGTGTACTCTTGCATGTTCTCTCCTCATCCCTAAGGACCAGGATGATCTCCCTGGACATATTTTGGCTCTCTATGTGTGTATGTCTCTCTCCTCCTACTCGATATCCCTGAAGAGAACAGAATGTAATGCAGGGATTGTCCATTTGCTCATTGTCTTAAAATGACATAATTGGAGGAATTTTGTTGACAAGGTCGTTACATCAGTCCCTAGATAATATAGCTATCAGGTTCTCTGCCAACCTTTGAACATTGCATGTTCTAATCATTTTACTTTATTGATTCTTCGCTCTGTGAAATGTAAACTGTTTTGCTGATTCTTTGCTTTACTCTAGCTTTAGATGAATTTTATCCTGGAAAAAATAACAGTGAAAGAGCCGACAGCAGTACTTCTCTACTGTACTACTGTTTCGCTATAATTTTACACTATTTAGAGTGTGAATAGAATATAGAGTTTAAAGCAGTTCATACTACAAACAGTGTAGCAAACTTTACTATAGTGTAGCAAAGACCAGCATCAGAACTGAATCATGCAATAATGGAAGAATATGGCCTGGTTTGATTAATCATGATTTCTTTTGCATCATATGGATGACTTGGTTGTGTGTGTGTTGCTTAACTGAGGAAAAGATGGCACCGGGATGCACTATGGGAAGAAGGAAAGCTGGTGGAGGAGGTGGTGAGATGCTCTAGGGAATGTTCTGCTGGGAAACCTTTGGTCCTGGCATTCATGTGGATGTTACTTTGACATGTATCACCAACCTAAATATTGTTGCCAAGTACAACATTCATGGCAAGAGTATTCTGTAATGACAGTGACCTCTTTCAGCATCTTTATCTATGGTATTTGGCAGACTCTAATATCCAGAGAAACTTACATTTTATCTCATTTTATACAGCTGAGCAATTTAGGTTTGGGGGACTTGCTCAGAGGCCCAGCAGTGGCAACTTGGTGGACCTGGGATTCAAATTCAACCTTCTGATCAGTAGACCAACAAATGAACCACTAACCTACCACATCAGCAGGAAAATGCTCCGAGCCATGCTGCAGCACAATGTTCAGGATTGACAAAGAGGTCAAGGTGTTGGCCTCCAATTCCCTAGATCTCAATCTGATAGAGGGTTCGTGGGATGTGCTGGACAAACAAAACAAATCCATGGAGGCCTCACCTCCATCAGATATCTGGTGGAATCCCTGCCTTGAAGGGCATCAAAACTGTTTTGGCAGCACAAGTGGACCTACACAATATTAGGCAGGTGGTTTTAATCAGTATATACAGCTATAAATGTCAGACAATCAAAAGGTTGTGCTCTGTAAATACAAGATAATTGTGCCCTTTATAGCTGTCTGTAAACTGCTTGGGTGCCATTTCTTTTGGAAGCATGCTTTTTTTTTCACGATAAGGATAAAGGGAGCATTGTACTTTTCAGTTACTGATTATAACAAATCTTAATTTGTATTATTATTATATCATATTGTATACTATATTTATCCTTTGTATTTATTTTGTATAAGCAATTGTACAAAATTTATGAATATTTATAATGTTTATAATGTGTGGTAGTCTGGGAAAACCCTAGACAAGATGAAATTCTGGCACTTTCTACAAAATATTGTTCTGAGAACTCTGACAGTAAAGGATTTGAAAAACGAGTTCCAGTAAATGTTAAAATAAATAAATAAATAAATAAATAAATAAATAAATAAATAAATAAATAAATAAATAAATGCATTTAAATATTTAACTCCACGGTAGCTCTGGAGCTTCAAGGACATTTTCACAGCCGATATCTGATCACAAACTGAATTGATTAGGCTTGTTTCTGTTTCTCTAAAGCAAGTAGCTATCAAACAACCTTATCCCAGCTTGATGTGTGAGGAAATCGCACTTAGCTAACAAGGTTAGAGACATCTTTAGACTTTCTTTAGCAAACTGGCTCTTTATACAACATGACCTTTGGATGGTGATTGCCAAGACCAGGTTATAAAGCTTTCTACATCATTTTGCTGAAATATAAATGTGTATATAGTCAGAAAAAAGCAATAAGGGCCAGCATTGGGCAAAACCAGATTTTATTTTGTCAGTTTTTGCAGAATTCTTCTGTTCAGTGGGTTTTCTCAGAGCGTCACACTTGCTCATGTCTAGATCCTGAATGCTAATCCAAACATTAAGGTCCGTAACATTTCATACAGCTTGATCTGTGTGTGAGACCATGTGGGAAAATGAACAGATATACTGCAGCTCCGCCAAAACATACTTCGGACACTCCTGATAGACCGCAATACAACAGCAGCAGCTATTAAATGTGACGATGAGCGATACGTGAGCTATGTGTAACAGGTTGATCTGCCGACATAAGAGGAAGTCATAAAAACAAAGTTGGTAGAAAGATACTGCATGAGGATAGCTAAGTTTAAGTAGTAGCGATAATTAGTATAAATAAGTCAGCATTGCACGTAAAGTTGCAAATAAAATCAATTTATTGCTATCAAGCCTCAATCTGAAAGAGCGGCGTTGTACATTTTGTTATTCCGAGCAGGAATAGGTGATACTTTGTACACAGTGCACAGTGCCTTGACTGAGCAGCAGGTGTTTGGGCTTATCAGCAGACTGTCTTTCTGCCTCGGCCTGAAAAAACACACCGGAGAGAGAGAGCTCGATTAATCAAGGCTTGTCAGGGCCATAATGTTCAGTGATTGCCTCGCGCCCGTGTAGAGACAACAAGTCTTTTAGTCTCTTGTGTGTTTATTATGTGTGTGTGTGTGTGTGTGTGCACATCTGTCATCTTTAAAATTAAATTTGTAACAAAAATGTCACTGAGTTCATACGCGAAGGAAAGGAAGTCCATCCGTCAGTGTCAGAACTAAATGGCATTTTTAGCACTTCAGAACTGCACCACCATTTTGACTGAAAGCGAAAGGACACATTTCGAGCCCATTCCCATTTTGTAGTATAATAGTGGTTCTATTCTAGTAGCTACGAGTTTCCTCATCAGGGCAAAACATTTGACTCCTTTGTTTGTGTGCAAATACATCCCGGTAGCATATCCGCAGGACTTCCTAGAAATTCGACAGTCATATTTACAGATGCATGCTATTACAGGGCGCTCACATCATGCCAAGAGCTGATAAAGCAAATCCTCCTAGGATGCCGTTACTATTAAAGTTCAAAGTTCGTGTAATACTCAGAGTAATAACTGTGCTATAAAGAGCAGGTGCCAAGTGCCAGTTTCTCCGTCTGACATATCTCATGATTTATGGCCTATTTTTTTTTTCTTTTTTTTTCCTGTAAGCCAAGGACAAGTTTATAATGACTTCATGACTGAATATTGTTTTTCTTGACTTGGAGACAGTCAATTGATGCCAGTTGCGTTACACAGCTTACACTGATTAGCACATCTTGTGTAACTGCACTTTTTATGAAGCAGAGGCCATCTCTGGAGAGGTTTAAATGAAGCTAAGATCAACACACGCTGTCGAAAACAATAGTGTGTGTGTGGGTGGGTGTGAGTGTGTGTGTGGGTGTGTGTGTGTGGATGTGGGAGTGTTAGAGAGTCTGGAGATACGTGCTTTCCTGTACTTTCCCTGAGATTCATATCTTACCAGACAGTGCATACAGACTCATTGCCTCCTTTCATCTCATATCTGGTGTTCTCCTGTGTGTGTGTGTGTGTGTGTGTGTGTGTGTGTGTGTGTGCATATATGTCTGCAAGCTATCCAGCCTCCACACTTGTCAATAAAATTCTTAAATGAGCAAACGCAGAGCTGTTACTGGGTTAGCACTCTCTGTCTCTGGGAATTATATCCCAGCATGTCGATTAGTCTTGTTTTTAACTATTAAAAATATTATTTCTAAAAACAATTATTAGAAAGTGTTGATTCATTTAGTGCTGCCATCATTACTATAGCTTACACAGAGTCTCGTGTAGCCCATTCTCAATATAATCTAATGGTGAGGTTTCACTGAAAGGAGATTTTAGCATTTTGTAAGGAGTCTCCAGTGTCAGAGGCTTGTAAGTGCTGTTTCTGTAAATCTGCCACCACTGTAAGGTCTGTAGGACATCTTTCTTAACATAACAAGCTGTTCTTTTTGTCTTATTAACTTCAAAAGACAGACGAAATATTACAGGAACTGACCTGAACATTAAACATAACTATATATGAAGAAACTTTGCTTGTTGTTCTTTAAAAAACATTTTTTAGAATAAAAACCTTTAGGATGAATAGTATATAGTAAGTAATCACCTTCTTTGGTGGCATAACAGTTAACAAGATGATTATTATCCTATCCTGTGTAACCCTTCTGTTACAGAATACTACATCATTCACATAACAAGGTGTTAGAGATTCACAAGCCTGCTTGTAAACTGTCATAAACCCTAAACATCATGGAATCATAAAAAATCCAGCCAGACTCTGTCATTTCCAGTCACTCGAATGTACTGTCCATGGTTGATTAATAGAATGCAGGAAAGCCAGTTTGAACAAGTCACAGACAGAAAACAGCCAACACTTCACAACATGTTGTGACAACTAAGTGGGGATTTGACCAGTCACATTCCTTTGTTCCTTCTCATCACCTTCTCTTTATCACTGCTTAGTAGGGAGGACAGAATAGCATAGTATAGTATAGTATAGTATAGTATAGTATAGTATAGTATAGTATGGTATGGTATGGTATAGTATAGTATGGTATAGTACAGTATAATACAGTGGAACCACAGCATACAAATTCATCTTTATTACTGCTCAGTAGGGAGTATAGTATAGTATAGTATAGTATAGTATAGTATAGTACAGTACAGTACAGTAAAGCATAGTATAGTATAGTACAGTATAATACAGTGGAACCACAGCATACAAATTCATCTTTATTACTGCCCTACTGCTGTAGGGAGTATAGTATAGTATAGTATAGTATAGTATAGTATAGTATAGTATAGTATAGTATAGTATAGTATAGTATAGTACAGTACAGTACAGTACAGTAAAGCATAGTATAGTATAGTATAGTATAGTATAGTACAGTACAGTACAGTAAAGTAAAGCATAGTATAGTATAGTATAGTACAGTATAGTATAGCATAGTGTAGTATAGTATAGTATAGTGTAGTATAGTACAGTACAGTACAGTAAAGCATAGTATAGTATAGTATAGTATAGTATAGTATAGTATAGTATAGTATAGTATAGTATAGTACAGTACAGTACAGTAAAGCATAGTGTAGTATAGTATAGTATAGTATAGTATAGTATAGTATAGTATAGTATAGTATAGTATAGTATAGTATAGTATAGTACATTATAATATAGTACAGTACAGTATAGCATAGTATAGTATAGTACGATATAGTACAGTGGAACCTTGGCATACGAATTTAATTTGTTCTGAAGGCAAGTTCGTAAGTCGATATTGTGCATTGTGAAATGAATTTTCCCATAAGAAATAAATAAATGCAATGTAAATGCAGTTACTCCGTTCCAGTTACCAATACCAGCATTACCAATATTACCAATACGAAGCGTATGTAAAGTGTATGGCTGCTTACAATGAACTAACCTAAGCCAAGCATTCCATGTCAAGGGTCCTCACAGGACGTCGTGCCACCAAACTTGTGCTAAAAATAGAACAGACCACCCCCGCCGCCAATCTGTCAACAAAAAAACATGCGACAAATCACCTAGCTTTTAAACACTTGCCAGAGGCAACGTTGGTATCGTGGGTTGACTCTTTCGAAACAGCTTTCGCTGACTGAAAAAAAATTCGTAAAATTTGTTAACTCACTTAGGTTGGCTTCGCTTGGCTTTTTGTCAAGTAGAATTTATCATCCACTGATTACTACGGCAACCAGTAGTAGGAAGGCCTACTAGTTACTTCGTAGTACAGAGACTGGCAATGTTTGAATGTAGCTTAGGAGGCTACAAGAACTAACTTGTATTGCAGATGATCCACAACATTAAACATTCACAAATATGTCTTGTTGTTATTTATCATTAATTCATAATGATACGTTAATTTAATTTATTAATTTAAAGAATTAAACAATTAAATTAAAGAATAAAGCAAATCAATTGTTATTGGGTCTAATATGTTGTGGTCATAAGAGACTTACCTGCTTTATGATACAAATCATAAACGTAAAAAAAATAAAATAAATAAATAATAAAATTAAAGGCAACTTCTTTTACTTTCCTTTAAGCAATTTTATTGTAAATATTAAACATTTGGAATGAATGAAGGAAAGCCAGTTGAACACGTTACAGACGCAAAACAATCAACACATCACAAATTGTTGTGACAACTAAACAATGTTGTAACCTGTCACAGTCCTATTTTCCTTCCCGTCAGTTTCTGTCACTATTGCTCAGCATAGAGGACAAGGTTAAAGGGAAAATTCCCATATCATGTAAAAAAAAATTCCTGTCAGACTAGTACAATGTGGTCAGTTCTTATTTAAATCTAATTCTTAGACTTTTATGTGTTACGGTTTTACATCAGTGAGAATATTTTTACTGCATGGGTGAGTCAACTGCAGTCACAAATGGCAGCGAAATTTAGTTCTTCACTAAAATGACAATTTTGTTCTCTGACCTTTTGTGTAATTTGTACTTTAATTGGACAGTGTGTTCTCAGTCTGTCCACTTTACGTTTCACCATCAGTGAGATTTTTGGTGGAAATAAATGGACGATAGAATTTAAAAAATCCACCTTTTTCATGATCATTATACCCCACATGCATCTTCTTAATCACTGCAGATGACAAGGTAAGGAAGTGTCAGCGAAGTGAGCTGAAAAAAATATCAGTCCAAATGGAGATCAAATCTAGGTCTGTGTTTCGGCAAATTTATACAATATACAATATCAGAATAGTCAGAAGTTGGGCTCTTTAATAGCCCAATTAAATCATCACATTTCCCAGTAATGGAACTAAGGCACCAATTAAAGGGCTGCTTCATTTCAAGAAACAATTACAATTACAATTAGTTGTTTATATGTCACTAAATGGCAAGTATACACTTCTGATGTGATGAATCATTAATAGTAAGGGGAAACAGTTATGGCATCCATTTGTAGGGTCATTCCAAGCAAAGTGATAAAATTTATGTACTGCAGAACGTTGCTCTAAGTAAAGCCATGCATGGCAAACTGATGGACATCTTTATGTAATTGTATTTTGTACATGCCTAGAGTTTTAATTGTAAACTGTAAATAAACAAATTAAAGCAGCTAATAGTAGTTGTTTTGATCACTAGGTCAAGAAGGCTGGCATCTCATACATTTATTTTTGCACTCATAAATAATGCTACAGTCATGATAACTAAAAAGTACCAGAGAGCAATGTTACTTTTTCACTAGACTGGGTATTTTTAGACCCCTTTAGCAACTTGATTGACTTCTTAAGAGACGTGCCTGATAGTCATGCATTTGATCAACCAATCACTGACCACCACTGATTCCCTACAACCAATTTCTGAACACAATTTTTTTTCCCAACAATATATCACTTACCGTAATCGTTTCCCAGCGAATAAAATCACTGTCCTCTATTGTTTGTCTATTAACTCCTAACAGTCATTCCCAACAATCACTGATCACACCTTTTCCCAAAAACCAATTACTGTTTAAAAGTATCACAACAACCAATTATAATCACTAGTACTTCCCAAAAACACTCAATGACCAAGATTGCTTCTCAATAATTAATCACTGACCACCATTGTTCTCAACAACCAATCACTGATCACTAGTGTTTTCCAACAGCCAATCACAGATAACTAGTGTTTCCCAACAACCAATCACTGACCAACATTGTTTCTCAACAACTAATCACTGACCACAGAAGTGTCTCCCATCAACCAGTCACTGACAACATTAACATATTTATCTGCACTTGTTCATTTGCACAATTTCTACTATTTGCACTTCTGGTAGATGCTAAACAGCATTTCGTTGCTATGTACCTGTACTTTAGTTGTATCTATCTATCTATCTATCTATCTATCTATCTATCTATCTATCTATCTATCTATCTATCTATCTATCTATCTATAACTAGTGTTTCCCAATAACCAATCACTGACCACCATTGTTCTCAACAACCAATCACCGATCACTAGTGTTTCCCAACAACCAATCACTAAACACCAGTGTCCTAATAACTAATCACTGACCACCATTGGTTCTTAACAACCAATCACTGATCACCATTGTTTCCCAACAACCAATCACTGATAAATAGTTTTTCCCAACAACCAATCACTGACCACTGTTCTCTCCCATCAACCGATCACTGACCACCATTGTTTCTCAACAACCAATCACTTATCACTAGTGTTTCTCAACAACCAATCACTGACCACTGGTGTCTCCCAACAACCAATCACTGGTAACCAGTGTTTCCCAAAAACCATTCACTAACCACCAGTGTTTCCCAACAACCAATCATTGACCACTGTTGTTTCTCAACAACCAATCACTGACCACCATTCTTTTTCCAACGATTAATCACTGACCACCAGTGTCTCCCAACAGTTCACCACTGTTTGTCTATTTCTTACAACTACTTCTGCTTCATTTTTTCTGCCTTCTTGATAGAAATTGTAGTATTTTGTAAATCTATAAATAGCTGATTTGACTAATTTGCCATGACCATTAAGGAATCTTTCTATACAAATTAAGTTGCAATCTTTATTTTTTAATATTTTCCAGTCTTCAGATCTTCCTTCTTCTTCTTCTAGCACATTTTATATGGAAATGATCCTGACCTTTTCATTATTATGGAAATTATTATATAACATTATCTGGTGACTAGAGACTTTTTGAGAGTGTGTTAGCATGGACGAATTTAGCTTATTTCCTCTAAAAATAGTTGCTTTATGTGCTTTGTATAGTTTTGTCTGTATGTGTCTGTCCTCCCTTTCATTAGGGGGAGCCATCACCATAGGGATCTCCAGACAGGACTCTTCCTGGAGTATAAAAAAGTATAGGAAAGAAATTAAATGTGTGTGTTTGCTGATTTTTCTCTGAATAGTATATGTTTGAAGGTTTGTACAAGAATATGTAGCTAGTAAAAGTTTATATAAATGTTTATATAAATGTATATATAAATGTCTATTATCTGTATTCTTCTTGTGACCACAGCTGGAAATAAGGTATGTAGCATTTTCATTTTACTTTTGTTTTCTTTGGGTTAGAAAATAAAGACTCTCAGGATTCCATTTTGTTTACGTTTAGGGAACATGGTTGTGTTTAGCGAGCACTGGGATCATTGGCTTCCTGTTTTTGTGAGTGTATTATTTAAATTGTTGGCAATGAAGTATGCACTTTTTTATCTTTTCTGCAAATGTGTTTTGGGATGTATTTCTCATAAATAAGTAAATGGATAGATGGATTAAACTAATGGCCGTGCAATGGACTGGCGACCTGTCCAGGGTGTACCCCTGCCTTTCACCCTATGTGTGCTGGGATAGGCTCCAGCAGACCCCCGTGACCCTAATTAGGAATAAGCGAGTATAGACAAAGGATGGATGGATGGATTTAACTAAGCTTTACCCTACAAGGTAGCAGGTAGCTTATAATAACTGGAAAACACCCAGGAGAGTGGGCTTTATTCATTACTTTATTCGATGTAGGATGTATGCTAGTGTGCTGATTAATGCTAATTCATTAATAGCACTGAAATGCAAAACACAAAATGGCACATTTTGGTTTAAATATATTGTAACTGTCTTCCTGTATATTCCATCCCTTATCGATTTATTCAGTATCCATGTTTCCTGTTGGGGTCACAGTGGAAACAAGATAAGAAGGTTAGACCAGACAGTCACACTTTACAATAACAGTACATGAATAATACTGTTTTCACTAGATAAGTCTTCTTAATAAATAAATGTTACTCTATTGATTCCAACCTTGTGTGTAAAGTAGCAGAGCCTCAGACCAAAGCCACCCAGAGCACCCAGAAATTACTCTTGTTTTGTTCATATTCTTTTTATAGGGCATGTTTGATTTAGTTTCCCACTATGTGATAATTAATACATTAACTAACATTCTTGTATTTAAGGTGGTTGTTATTTACACATTAATTCATAAAGATAAGATAAGATAAGATAAGTTAAGATAAGATAAGACTTTATTGATCCCACAGTGGGGAAATTCAACTGTCACAGCAGTTCAACAGACAGATAACGTGCAGGTTTTTAGCTTAAAGATAGAAAGAAAGAGAATTAAAAAGACAGATAGTAAAAGAAAAGGAGTTATGTAAAAATTATAAAAGAAAATATATAAATAAAAAATATTGCACAATGCAAATAATAATAAACTAAATAACAATACAAATAGTAAAAGAAAGTAACATTATATAAAATTATAAAGATATAAAAAATTATAAAATGGTAAAATATTGCACATTGGAACATCACTGTAATGCGGTGTTGTAAATTCTGGCAGCTGCTGGTATGAATGACCTGCAGTAGCGCTCCTTCCTACACTGGGGGTGTAGCAGTCTGCTGCTAAAGGAGCTACACAATATCTCCACAGTCCTATACAGGGGGTGAGAGGTTTTGTTCATAATAGATCTCAGCTTGGCTAACATCCTCCTCTCACCCACCTCTTCCACCAGGTCCAGTGGGCAGCCCAGGACAGAGCTGGCTCTCCTAACTAGCTTGTTCAGTCTTTTCCTGTCCCGATCTGTACTGCCTCCCAATCAACAGACTATGGTGTACAGAATTGCGGAGGCCACCACAGAATCATTAAATAATGTCCTGCTCACTCCAAAGGACCCTAGTCTCCTTAGCAGGTGGAGGCAACTCTGGCCCTTCTTGTACAGAGCATCAGTGTTATCCAGCCAGTCCAATGTATTGTTCAGGTGGATACCCAGGTACTTGCACCTGCCCACCAACTCAGTGTCCAAGCCCTGGATGGTCACCGGTGTGTGGTGCGGTGTTCTCCTTCTCTGGAAGTCAATCACCATCTCTTTCTTCTTACTGGTGTTTAAGTGCAAATGATTACACTCACACCAGTCAACAAAGTCCTTGATGACGTCCCTGTATTCTTGTTTGTTCCCGTCAGATACACATCCAACAATGGCTGAATCATCTGAGAACTTCTGGAGGTGGCAAGTGTTAGTGTTATAACTGAAGTCCAAGGTGTACAGTGTAAAAAGAAATGGGGAGAGCACCATGCCCTGGGGAGCCCCGGTATTACAGGTTACCACCTCAGACACACAGTCACGCAACCTTATGTACTGTGGTCTGTTGGTGAGGTAGTCAATAATCCATGTGGCCAGGTGATCATCCACCCCCAACCGCTCAAACTTCCCATGCAACAGTGTTGGCTGAATTGTATTGAAAGCACTGGAGAAGTCCAAGAATATGACTCTCACAGTGCTTCCAGTAGACTCCAGGTGAGTCAGTGCCCAGTACAGCAGGTAGATCACTGCGTCGTCCACGCTGATGCCAGGCCGATATGCAAACTGCAGTAGGTCGAGCACTGTGCACACCAAGGAACGGAGGTGACAGAGGATGATCCTCTCCATGGTCTTCATCAGGTAGGAGGTTAAGGCAACAGGTCTGAAGTGATTCAATTCCTTGGGGTGTGCAATCTTTGGTACTGGAACCACACAGGACGTTTTCCACAGCATTGGGACCTTCTCCAGGCTGAGGCTCAGATTAAACATGTACCGGACCACCCCACATAGCTGGTCAGCACAGACTGCTCACAGCCTGAACAGTCTCGGGCTAATTCCATCTGGCCCTGCAGCGTTCCTTGCCTTTATCTTCCTTAGCTCACACCTCACCTGGTCTGTTGTTAAGGAGAGGGGGGTATGAGAGGACTGAGGTAAGTGAATGGAGGAGAAAGGTTCAGAAAATGTAGGAGGAGCAAGTAGTTAAAGTTAACTGGTTATAAGTTCATGATTAAGTACTTAGCCTTAACTCATTAATTAGTTCATATTTTAATATTAATATGCAGGATTATTCATGCACTGTTATTGAAAAGTGTTACTGATCAGACTTTAGGTGTCTGATGTATCTGATGCAATTGCTCATCCAACGTAAAAAGCTAACTATCCAGTTACAAAGACCTGAGATTCATCAAAGTACCGTTCAAAGTCCATTCACAACATGAAGCCAAACGAAAGCTCATGTGTCCGGTCAAAAGGCACTCTTTTCTTTATTTTCTGCCTTAATTTGTCACATATACATTACAGCACAGTTAAAATTCTTTCTTTGGGGGTTGGGGTCAGAGTGAGGGTTAAGGGCCTTGTTCAAGGGCCCAACAGTGGGAGCTGGGGCTTGAACCCCGGTCTTCAATCAACAACCCAGAGCCTTAACTATTCAAACCTTCACTCCCACTTATTAGGAAGCCAGGGTCAGAGCGCAGAGTCTGCCATCATGTGGAGCAGGTAGGATTAAGGGCCTTGCTCAGGAGCACAGAGTCTTCCATCATGTGGAGCAGGCAGGGTTAAGGGCCTTGCTCAGGAGCACAGAGTCTTCCATCATGTGGAGCAGGCAGGGTTAAGGGCCTTGCTCAGGGGCCCAGAGACAGCAGCTTGGCAGTGGGGCTTGAACCACTATTTTCTGATCAGTGTCCACGGTGCCTCCACCACTGAACCACCACTTCCCTTTAGAGATAGCTTGGATCAAATAGCTGACTTTCTGGTTCTCACTGGTCATGGTCATGAACGATGCATTGTACCATTTTACAAACTCAGAATAAATATTTACATTTATTCATTTAGTAGGTATGTTTAAGAGGGAGGAAACATGAATAGGTGGAAGAGTTGGTATGAATGGATTTTGACTCCTTTCATACACAAGTAAGCATAAGAAAAGGCTATGAAGGTAAACCTTCATAAGTTTTCTGAAGTGTAGGCGAGTGTTGTGTGCTATCTTTAAATGTCGCGATTCATCATGCACTACGTGCTCAAAAGCATGTAAATGTCTGATTAGTGTTAAAATTTATTTATTTATTTATTTTTTTTTAAAAAGGAAGAAAGAAACAAGTCTGGATAGACCCACATGGTTGAGTTCTATAATTATTGGGTGCATTTTCATCCTTTTAACTCTTATACATTAAGCTTTATCTTTTATCTTTTATATAATTTTCCTTCTGAATTAATGAAAACATACTAAACTAACTTTTAAAGATGAGGTGTTAACTCATCTCAGAAAAAAAAAAAAATTATCAAGGTTTCTTTTTAAAGGGTGATTTAAATGGCTGGGGTTTTTTTATTTGTACATTTTTAGCAAATACAAAAAAATGTGTGGTTCAAGCTTCCACGCTAATCGCATGAGGACAGCAAGGACATTTTAATGAATTATTTGAAAGGTAGAATTTGTCAGTCAATAATTTAACTGAATATATTGAATATATAAAAGAATTTAAAACAAAAAACAAAAGCTCTTTTGTATTGATCATGTGACTTGTGAAATATTCAATAATTCATAGAGGTGAATATTGTGGAACTGAATGGAAACATTTTCCTAGCCTGCAATGAATGACTCATGGAAAAAGATGCTTCAAGCATGAAATGTTGAATGGATTTAACCAATAATGCAAGATAAAAATCTATTCATAGTAAGCAACCACAGGCAAGCTGCTGTAGATTTGAACATTTTGCATTATTTATCTGCAAAATGCATATGCACAAGTTGGGGAGAAGGTTTGCCAACATAATCGGAATTTTCTTGTCCCCTAGAAAGAAGCATCCGTTCTTCCAACTGATTTTTTTTATCCTGTAATGAATGATTTCAATTCTGATGGGCGTGGTCTGTTCTAGGATGACTCCACCCCCAGGCACAGGGCACAAGAGGCTCAATAGTTTGAAAAGGATAAATGATTTTGATCGTATGCTGTGGCCTTCACACTTAGCAGATCTCAATCTCAGCAAATGTCTTTTGGAAGAATGATGTTCGTCGTTCTAGTAGAATTCAAGAGACGTGTAGAAATCTATCGTAAGGTAAATTGAAGTCGTTCTGGCGGCTCATGGTCCACAACACCTGACTAATGTTGTATTATTCCTTCAGTTTCGCATCTGTCTTTGGATACAAGACAAGTTTGAACAAACAAATCTGATTTGCTCGATTGTAATTCAAGATGTTGATGCTTGAAATAAATCAGAAATTTGCTCTGCTGTGTGCACTAAGTTTCTGAGGTGCCAGAAACTTTCCTAGCCTGGAAATTTCCTTTGATGAACATTTTTTGTTTAGAATGTCAAGTGATAAATCACTAGCCTGAGAGCCTTGGACAACCAAGTTATTTGTCCAGGCTATTAGTTTTGTTCTGGGGTTTTTTTGTTGGTGTTATTTTATTATAAAATTGACAAGCTATATTAATAAATTCCAAGTTATATTATACCTCAATATAAAGGTCAACAGCATTTTTCACCTGACAAACAACTAGAAAATGAAAAAGAAAATCTTGGTTTAAAGAGGATTGGATAAGCATTGACCCTGCATCACTTTCCTTGCTATAACAAAAATGAACCGTTCCTGAAGATTTTGACTAAAGTTAGCATGTTCAAGAGTTAGCATTTGCAGAAGAAAAGGAAGGATTATTACGACATCACATGTTCACGGTTTCATCCGCTTTCTAAGCCAAGTTATATAAGGCTGTAAACAAAAAATACTCATTGATGACAATGGTTGATTATTAGTACTATTTGTACAACTGAGCAATTAACTGTTAAGGACCTTGCTCAAGGGCCCAGCAGTGGCAGATTGGTGGACTCACAACCTTCTGGTAAGTAGTCCAACATCTTAACCACTAAGCTACCTCATCCAGTTTGTCCAAAATGTCCAGTAGAAACATGGCTAATTCTGTGTCCAGCTGTATTGGTAATGAATTGTCAACTTCCAAAAGAGCTCAAGATGCTTATTCTGGTTTTTGTTTTTTTTTGTTTTTTTTGAACAGATGATGGTGTAATGTGAGGGAGTGTCGATTAAAGATGCCTATCCAAACACACACAAGCACTCCAGATCTTAAAGCCGTTTTATAAATGATATATCGTCTTAAATTATCCTTAGGCAATTATATGCAGGTTATTTTTAATTTTGTTTTAATTCCACCCTTTGCAGCTATAACAGCTTCTACTCTTCTGGGAAGGCTTTCCACAAGGTTTAGGAGTGTGTTTATGGGAATTTTTGACCATCATTTGTGAGGTCAGGCACTGATGCTGGACGAGAAGGTCTGGCTCACAGTCTCCACTCTAATTCATCCCAAAGGTGTTCTATCAGGTTGAGGTCAGGACTCTGTACAGGCCAGTCAAGTTCCTCCACACCAAACTCACTCATCCATGTCTTTATGGACCTTGCTTTGTGCACTGGTGTTCAGTCATGTTGGAACAGGAAGGGGTCATCCCCAAACTGTTCCCACAAAGTTGGGAGCATGAAATTGTCCAAAATGTCTTGGTATGAAGCTGAAGCATTAAGAGTTCCTTTCACTGGAACTAAGGGGCCGAGCCCAACCCCTGAAAAACAACACCTGAATTCAATGATTTGGAGGGGTGTCCCAAAACTTTTGGCAACATATTGTATGTATTTATACATCTTTGTAGTTGTTTCTGTAGTTTATTTGAAGCAAAATTCAAGTTTCATGGTATTTCCGTTTCCTTCAAGAAAGCACAATGTACATGAATCATGTTAATATCAAATAAACATCTCAAAAAATGTTGAGATCAAGACATGATGCAGCATCCTGGTGCAGAGAGGGGATAAAGGTCCTTGCTCAAGGGCTCAACAGAGTCAGCTTGTGCGCTTGTAGTTGAACCCTCACCTTCTGATCAGCAGCCCAGCAATGCTAACTATTTGAGGCCCCACTTTCCCTACTATAAATTTTCATTTAAACAGGTGCTAGGTGAAATTTCAAGAATGTGAAAACGGTGACTGAACTTGGACATTGAAATGTATAGCTCTAATTACAGTTAAACACTTTACTCTAATCAGTATAAAATGGCCACACATCGACGCTGCCGAGAGTTTGTCATTTGGTCAAGAGTGTAAACACAGCAGAGACATTATCGGCAGAGGATAAGTACTTTTACTGCATATAAAGTCACTAATTCCAGTACTCACTCATTTTGCACATACAGATATTTACCTCATCATATTTTCGAGCTAAACTACTTTAAATGATGCTTGTTAACCCTGTTAATTGGGCTTCTGTGCAGTTAAATAGTGCAGCTGAGCAGCACATTAGCTCTTTGACCTGCCTGAATAGGCTAACGAATGAATCTCTGCTTTATCTCTGAATTACAAGTAGAGCTTGTCAATATATACAGGCAAGCCTACATGTGCGTAAATGTAACGTAATGGAGGAGAACAGAAATAGTTTACGTGAAGCATTGTATGTAAGTGGAGGGGTGCAATAGTCCAACAATCTCTCTCTCTATCTCCCTTTCTATCTCTAGCCCTGAGGAATGAGGAATGAATACACAGGGTGACATCAATGGAGTCATATATGACGCCAAGTCCCTGAAGGTCGAGAGGAATTAGCCTGAGACCATAGGTCATTGTACAGTACAAATAATTGAGTATGTGTATAGACCTGACATATCAGGATTACATCACCACCGGATGGAGGTGTTTTTTAGTGTTAGGTTTCATTGCTGATAATATAGGAGGTGATGTGACTAATGAAAGTGACGGGTCATTGTGTGTGTATTTTTTAATCATCGTTGTCCATTCATTTATTACTGGAATGGCCCTTTGAAGGCCATACAATATTTGATCCAATGGGACACTGTGGGGAAGTACATCGTGAATTATTGAGCTATGCTTTCTGGTAGTTTCTGTACTTAGGGGTCTTGAGTGACACCCTGTGGTGAAGCAGAATAACACGACCTTATTCTGTGTGTATGCTCAAAGTTCATATTAGTATACATTGAACAGGCATAAGATTATGACCATCTGCCTAATATTTTGTTGGTCCCCCTTTAGCTGCCAAAACACAACAAACAATAATGCACTGTGTATTCGGACACCTTTCTATCAGAACCAGCATTAACTTTTTCAGCAATTTGAGCAACAGCAGCTCATCTGTTGGATCGGTTCACACGGGCCAGCCTTCACTCCCCACGTGCATCAATGAGCCTTGGCCACCCATGACCCTGTCACTGGTTCACCACTATTCCTTTCTTGGACCACTTTTGATAGATACTGACCACTGCAGACCGGGAACACCCCACAAGAGCTGCAGGTATGGAGATGGAGATGCCATGATGAGGAGATAATCACTTCACCTGTCAGTGCTCATAATGTTATGCCTGATCTACAATACACATCTGCATGTATGTACTGAGCATACACTTTTGGCTAAACTATGTCTGAAAGGAATGTGTAAGCAGTATTTGAGTGTAAAACATTTCCAGAGTTGTCTTCGGGGTGTAGTGTGTACCACAATGCAACATGTCTTGTGACATATTTATTCTAAAAGCTCTAAACCTGAGCTGGACCAAGCAAGACCAGTAGTAGTCTCAAGCATTTTTTTTTTGTTTAAGTCTTTCCCAAGATAAATAAATAATTTTGGGGATAGAAATGAAACATGAATACATTTTAAATTCACTGTATTATGGACAGTTTGATTGACAGGTAGTCATAATATGGTGGGAACTCAACTTCACACTGAAAACAGTGAAGCATGGTGGTGTTAGCATCATCAAGTTGTAATGCTCTGAGAAGCCAGGACTTGGAAACTGGTCAAGGTTGAGGTCAAGATGGAAGAAAGCCCATGGCACTCTGGACCGGTTTAAAACAAAGTACCTGAATGTGCTAGAACAATTTAGTCAAATCCCAGACCTCATTCTGTTTGAGAATCTGCTGCAAGACTTAAATTGCTAATCGCCAATGGACTCCATCCAGTCTGACAGAGCTTGAGCAAGAATTTGAGCCAAGAAGAAAAGGGCAAAAATACCAGCATCCAGATGTGCAGCATTAATAGTGACATATCCCACAAAGACTTGTGGCTGTAGTCTCAGATAGTTCTAGCAGGTTCGACCTAACAAATGTCTGCTTCATATTGCACCTTTATAAATCAAGCAGTGAAATTTCAGTTACTGCTTGTAACACGACAAAATGTGGAAAGGTTCTCAAGGGCGAAGCAAAGTACAGACAAGTGCAAAACTTTGTGCACCCTTGATAAAGAAATACAATTCTATAGCACTGTTAGATTTTACAGATGTTTTCCAAAGCAGATTCGCACAGATCTAAAATTTATACCTTCTAATATTTACCCTAGTCCTTTAAAATCTGTTGTTTTTTGTTACAATACTTCCTCATATGATTTTTTTTGTGTGTGTTTTTCTGCAAAACAGGAAACTGCTATTTGAGCCACGTTTCTGTTTTATTTATTAGATACTAAAGGGGTGAGTTTGTCCGCTTCAGTATGCAGTGTACAAGCATTGCCAGTCTCACCTATTCACTGATCATTTGCATAACCTCAAATGCAAACTATTATCCATTAACCATTGGAGTGGATTGGAACATAGCCCACACATGCACTTTATTAAGGTCAAGGTTAATGTGTTATTGTTTTGTGCTGTTCTGCTGAATGAAACTGCAGTCATGTTGATTTCGAGGCACATTAATTGGCTGACCACTACTCTGTGGGTCATCTGAGAGATGAAGGGTATTGCAGCTGCTTGGGAAGATGTTTGTCATTTTGGGGTGTGGGTGTATTGTACTAACACTGTGTTTAGATCCACATAATATGGTCGTGATTCTGGTCGTGAATCTATGCTGTTTTTAATGAGGACATTTTACACCTGTGGTACATTACTGCCCCTTTGTGGTCATCGAATGCATCACATCAGTCCTTGAACATAGTTTTTTGAGTGAAGAACTCATGAAGTATTAAGTCAATGTACTGTGCTTTTCAAGCTTTTCCTGGTTTGGTGGTTATTTTATGGCTTCCTGAACTTATTAGGGTTCTGATAAGGTTCTGGTTCTGTCTGAGTAAAGTGCTGTTTTGGAATATGAGACATTTTGATATTCCAGCTCTTAAAACTGCAACTTAATGTCAACTATATAACATGTCAATGTTTATTCTATGATGTAATTTTACATTATAGAAATTATGAGATGATTATTAAAGCAAGTTATTAAAAAAACAAACAAAAACAAAAAATAAAATACAATTTTTAAACATTGATAGAACAATATTATTCTGTAAAATCAGGTATATTTGATGCCTTATATTTTAAATTAAGCAGTCTCACTACATGACTGATAAATGGTAAACCCAGAAGAAGAAGATATTTTGAGTAAAGAAATAAAATTTATTTATTTATTTATTTATTTATTTATTTATTTATTTATTTATTTATCTATCAGTTTATCAATTTCTTTATTTTTTTTATTTTTTATTTAATTCTCAAATTAACTCAAATTTTTTATTCACATTCTGTTTGTATTCCATATTTATATCTCAGACACTTTTAAAAAGACAGTCCTGTTGTAGGGTTGTGTACTGTTATGTGTGGTTGTGAACCATCCATGACAAAACAAAATGGAATAAAAATAGAATAAGAATAGAAATTACAATAAAAATAGAATATACCTATACAGGTTGGAAAATGAAAAATATATAGAATATATATTTGATGGAATATTACATGAATATGATCAAATATTTGCTAGAATAATATATGTATAAATATCATTAGCAGAAACAGTATGATTGTATTTTAAATAAAGTGCATATGTGTGCAATATTGCTATGCGAAATCATGTCGAAGTGAGTGTGGTTTCAAAATCCAAGCTCTAGTCCTGTGTGTTGTCCTGGTTGAGGGGCCTGGATGGCCTGAGGGAAGTAGCTCCTCTTCATTTTCCCTGTGTTTGCCTTGAGGGAGCGGACACGCTTCTCTGACAGCAACACAGAGAGTGTATTGTTTGTATAGCTGAAGTTTTTCCTTATCTTCCTGGCCTTGGTCCAGCACCACATGCTGTAGATCCGTTTACCTGATCGCTCCACCTTTTAAAGAGCCCTCTTATCCTGCTCAGTGCTGTACCTAAGCCAGTAGGTTAGGATGCTGTCAGTGGTGCAGATATCAAAGTTCCTTAGCATTTGAGAGTACTTTCTAAAGTCCCCTAAGTGTCTAATGTGGTAAAGGCGCCTTCTTCACCAGGGTGTTGATATGACATGGCTATGACAGGTCCTACGTGATGTGAACACCAAGTGGTAAAAGGCTTTGGGTTACTTCTCAGGAGGTCAGGAGTTCAACCCCTAGCATCACCAAGCTATGCTTGGCTAGAGCTCGGTGAGCCCTCAAGTGTAAAGCCCATAACCCTCTCTGCTCCAGGGGTGCTGTAACATGACTGACCTTGTGCTCTCGCTCCAGCTTCCTAAAAAGTGTGAAGAGAGGAAAGTTTTTTAACCATACTGTAATATATATATGTGACAAATAAGGCTTCTTCTTCTTCATGTACATTCTTCATATGTACATGTTTGTGCAACCCCACAAAAACACTACTTGACTTTCAGTCCATGGTAACACAGAAAGTCCAGTTTATTAATCAGATTTAATCTAGCTAGCCAATGTCAGCAATAGTTAATGCTCATGTTTTCTTATGGTTAGCTGTGATATTAACTTTCTGCTCCACTAAAGCCTTTCATGTGTGTTGTGTCATCCATTTTAAAACCAGCCAGTATAGTAGAACCTGTTATTTCATTACCGCCATGCTGCGTATCTAGAAAATTTTATTGGAAAAGGTTACTTTTTCATCTGGCCATACTTGAGGCATCAAGTCTGTTTTTTTTTCCTATTGCAGTCTTAATAATAAATGAATATTGATTGGTCAAGGTCGCCTATCTTACATTCATCCTATGTCCATCCTGGATGATTACAGCTGAAAGACTGTGTCTTATAAAATATTTTTTTGAAATCACATTTTAATTTTAATCACATTAAAAAAAAAATTGGGAATTTAAATTTTTTAGGTATTAGACCAACAAACAAACAAACAAACAAACAAACACCACAGGAGAATAAAGTGTTCTCTAATACAAGACTTTTAACCAAAAAGCCTGTTAAAACTTCATAATACTCCATGTATCTGATTACTGAAAAGCTACCAGTGATGCACAATGCACAATATAAATCACATTCTGTTTTTTAATCTTGTGCCCTACAGTACTGAATACGCTTCATGATTAATTCAGATAATGTAGTGCATCAGCTGGACTGGAGCTTATGAGCAGTCTTTTACAATTGCCTTGAACTCCCAAGTGAATTCTAGCACAGCTTCATGACCTACTGACCTGCATTTAACTCACTGAGAAAAAACACAACTACAACCCAAGCCAGCGAAAAGCCTCGGGTTCTTTCAGTTAATAATCATTTAGCATGAAAGCCAAAGTGTCTCATTCTCAGTGGGGCTCTACGTGTTAACATAAACCAAATCAAATATGATGTAGAGAATAAAGTTTCTATAGTTTAGAGGGTGAGAGATGCTTTTAGCAAATAAAGAGAAGTTTCAGCAAATAATCATTTTGACTATCAGGGGTGAGAAAACATACATAAATAAAAATAAAGAATTAAAAACACAAAGAACAACAACAAATAGAAGTAGACTACTACTAGAACAAGTATAATAATGTCACTAACAAGAACATTATTAGCCACAAGGACAAATAGAACATCTGCCAACAACTACAACAAAAACGACAATAATAATTACAACATCTATTAGAACAATAATACCAACAACAAGATCAATAATTAGAGAAATAATGCCAACAACTGGAACAAAAATACCAACGATTAGAACAAAAACAATAATACCAACAACTAGAACAACAAAGACAACAACTATTACAACAAAAACAATAATACCAACAACTAGAACAACTACAAAAAAAAACAATAATACTAATTACAACATCAATTAGAACAGAAGTACCAACAACAAGATCAACAATTAGAAAATTAATGTTGGAACAACAAAGAAGAAGAAGAAGAACAACTAGAACAACAAAAACAACAATAATACCAACAAATAGAACAACAAAAAGAACAATAATACCAATTACAACATCAATTAGAACAATAATACCAACAACAAGATCAACAATTAGAGAAATAATGTTAAACAACCGGAACAACAAAGAAGAAGAAGAACAACAACAACAATAACTAGAACAACAAAAACAACAATAATACCAGCAACTAGAACAATAATACCAACAACGAGAACAACAACTAGAATAACAACCAGAATAATAATACCAACAACTGGAACAACAACTAGAATAATAATACCAACAACCGGAATAACAAAAAGAATAATACTAACAACTACAAAAACAAAAAACAACAATACCAACAACTAGAACAACAACTAGAACAATAATACCAACAACTAGAACAACAACTAGAACAATAATACCAACAACTAAAATAATAATTCCAACAACTAGAACAATAAAAAAACAACAATTCCAACAATTAGAGCAATAATACAACAATAATAGCAACATGTAGAACAACAATTGGGATAATAATACCAACAACAAGAACTACTACAATAAAAAGAACAATAGGACAAGTAGAATAATACCAACAACAAAAAACAATAATACCAACAACTAGAACAATAATATAACAATGATAGCAACATGTAGAACAGTAATTGGGATAATAATACTAACAACAAGAACAAATACAACAAAAAAGAACAAAAATACCAAAATCAAGGACAAGTAGAACAACAAAAAAGAACAATAATACCAACAGCTACAACAACACCAAGAACAATAATGCCAGCAAGAACAGTGATAATGATATTTATTATAATTGTTATTATATTAAATAAGAAGGAGAACTATATTATTTTATAATATATAATTAAATATGAATTAAGACTAACACAGTGACCAGGAATTATTAAATAAATTGTAATGTGCTATAAAATGGTGGCATAGGGTCCTTGGAGGACTAGAGGTTAGGCTTTGGCTCTCTCACCACCATGGCCTGGGTTTGACTCCCGGCCAGGGACCTGACCTCAGCTACTGGGGTTTACACAACAGTGCACAGTGCCGGTCTCAAGCCCAGACTAATTAGGGAGGGTTTCATCAGGAAGGGCATCCGGGATAAGTATAAAAAATATGCAGATCTGCTGTAGCGACTCTTAATGAGAGCAGCCGAGAAGAGGAAAAAATGGATATGTAATGGTGTTAAATATACAGTATATATAGTGAGATACCTGAGATACCTTCAGGATGCAGTAGTTTGTCACCATTCGGTCACTTGGAGTTACTTGTAATAGATTTTAGCAGGATTTCATTTAATTCTTTTTAATAATGTACAAAAAATATTGTTGACAGTCTATTATTTCGTACACTCTTCATTTGTGTTGTCACAATGGGAGCGACTTACGGCTGTAGGTTTTAACATGGTAGATTTGTTTGTACAGAGGTTCATGACTTCACCATGGTGACCTTCCGCTCGACTGGACGGCTCCGAAGTGCTCGGTCAGCGATGTGTTAAAGATAAGCACTCGATCTCCTCCTGTTCCTTTCTCTAGAGAAGTGTCTCAGTTATCACATAGTTTATGTAAATGGTGAATATATTTTTACTGATATTGTCATTAATATGTGTTGTCATGTCCCTGAAGGTCTTATCTTAAAATGTAGTAATAAAAAATACATGAAAAATCTCTATTTTGATGGGGTTTTTTTTCCAATAACACCACTTTATCATAAACTAATTGATAGTACTGTGGTAGTTTGTGTTTCATTATGATGTGCAAAAAAGTGTCTACACACCCCTGTTAAAATAGCAGGCTTAAAGCACTAAAGTATGCAGTATGCAGTAAAATATGAAAATAGCAATAAAATATAAAACAAGGACAAAAAACAATCAGAAACGTTTTAGGAAAAATATGAAGGACGAAAATAATAATAATAATAATAATAATAATAATAATAATAATAATAATAATAATAATAATAATAATAATTATTATTATTATTATTATTATTATTATTATTATTATTATTATACTTTTTTTTAATTATAATAGCCTGGTTTCATCAGTGTACACAGCCCTAAACTAATACTTTCTTGAAGCATTGATTGATTTGATTTCACCACTCAGTTTTATTGGATAAGAGTCTATCAGATCTCGACTTAACAATGTTTTCCCACACTTTCTTGTTAACACATCATCGATCTATAAGCTCATCTCCTGTGCACAGCCCACTTCAAGTCACCCCATAGGTTAAGTTTCTTTGGTCATTTGGATGTATGATTTAGGTTATTGTCATGCTGAAAGGTGAAATCTTCCTCTTCAGCTGACTAGAAGACACCTGAAGGTTTGCACTGACTGCTGACTAGATAATTGCCCAGACTATCATCCCAAGGCAAGACTTCCGGTGTAATGAAGTATGAAGTATGTTTAATAAGTTAATCCTTCATTTGTATAAATGAAAAAATATAGATATTTTTTTATGTAAGAATATTTGTAACAGTATCAGTAACTATCTTCCTTGTGATATTTATTTATTTATTTATTTATTTATTGTTACTTAATAAAACCATATTAATTTCTCCTAACAGAATTAAGAGCAGCAAGCCATTGACGTATGAGGTGACTTTTGGGGACAAACCTATTTACTGTTTATCCTTTCAGTGTTTGTGGTTAATCTGAGAAGAGGATGTGTCATGAAGGCATGTGTCATGTTTCAGCCTAAAATGTTCTGCATGGAGGATCTGTGCATAGATTACACAAATCGTATCATCGCTGGCGTTTACTATACACACTGAAAAAGAAAGAGTCCTGTTAAAACAAGCAAAACATCTGTCAGCTTCAGGTTCCAGCACAGTGCCATGAAATGATTATAAATTATAATGATTCAAAGTACAGACTTTTTTTTACAGGGTAATTGACCACAGAACTCACTGTACATACACCGATCAGGCATAAGATTATGAGCAGTGACAGGTGAAGTGAATAACACTGATGATCTCCTCATCATGGCACCTGTTAGTGGGTGGGATATATTAAGCAGCAAGTGAACATTTTGTCCTTTGTGTTAGAAGAAGGAAAAATGGGCAAGTGTAAGGATTTGAGCGAGTTTGACAAAGGGCCAAATTGTGATGGCTAGACGACTGCATCAGAGCATCTCCAAAACTGCAGCTCTTGTGGGGTGTTCCCGGTCTGCAGTGGTCAGTATCTATCAAAAGTGGTCCAAGGAAGGAACAGTGGTGAACCGGCGACAGGGTCATGGGCGGCCAAGGCTCATTGATGCACGTGGAGAGCTAAGGCTGGCCCGTGTGATCCGATCCAACAGAAGAGTTACTGTTGCTTTAATTGCTGAAGAAGTTAATGATAGAAAGGTGTCAGAATACACAGTGCATCGCAGGTCAGGGCTGTTTTGGCAGCAAAAGGGGGACCAACACAAAATTAGGCAGGTGGTCATAATGTTATGCCTGGTCAGTGTATATAATAAACTAGCCAACACCCACTTCCCCCTATTTTATTATTATTATTATTATTATTATTATTATTATTATTTAACTTCACCCATTTTTATCTCAGCCCGTTTTTTTAAGTTTCCTCCTATTACAAGACTTCAGATTAAATAATGGAAACACTAGTTTTGTTTTGTTTTTTGACACTAATTAGATGTCTATATTCTATATTTCCCCTAAATGTAACGGGGTTATAAATACAGTTGTATTCTTGTGGGTTATTAGGTGGCAAAATGATCCACTTATGTCTAAAGCTGCACCTGGATAATAATCTACCTGGAAATGAAACTATTCTCTAAAGTCCTTTGAGTAATGAAGCCTATGAAAATCTATGCATTCAGACCATCTCATGTGGTTCACTCACTAATGTTTTCAATTCATTGGCAGGCTTTTGAGTTGATTTCTTATTTCAAAATTCATTCATTTACTTTAGGAGAGGCATTATCTTGCAACACGAGAACATCCTAAGGGAAAAGTCTTGGCACCTCAGAATGCCCCTGATCCTGAAAACTGGCATGATATCCTGTTACTGTTACAATGACATTGTGATAATCATGACTCCTGCAATGTGGCGGCTCTCACTATTGTGGATTACCCACACTGTGGAACTGCTGGTGGCAGATATTGCGGATTAAAAGCTTTTGTTGGCTTTCTCCATGACTGGATGTATGAAAGCAGGCAAAAAGATTATTCACTTATACTACTACACTGTACAAATCTTAGCACTAATTAAATAGAGGGATGAGATTTTGTTGTACTATTGCAACAAAAGCTAAATTGCACTAGGTATATGCCATGTAAGTGGAAATAAAATGCTCTTAGCATTTAACTTAGTGCTATTATGATGCACATGAGTCAGAATGAATGAGCGCCTTTTTGTTTGAATTTATAAAAATATTTGGGAAAATAGTCGGTCAGAATAAATAGTAATTAAAAATGTTTAAAGGTCACAAAAAAATCACTAATTGTGCACAACAAATTGTATGTTGTTTGTAGTAATAGGGACCTATATTCACACATAGCAGCACTCTTAATTTTTTTGTTTTTGAATTAATTAATTTATTTATTTATTTATTTTGCTTGTTTGTGCTTATTGTACATTTATTTGTTTACTGTGTGTGCATTTATTTATTTATTTGGTGAGTATTTATTTTTCATTTTGTACCTATTTATTCATGTTTGTTTTTTGTGTCTATTTTTTTTTATTTTGTGTATATTTATTTATTTATTTATTTATTTATTTATTTATTTATAAATCTATTTATTTTTTTATGTTTGAATCACTCACATTCCTGGAAAATGGTTTGGTACAAAATGTTAATTTTATTTACTTAATTACTTACTTACTTACTTACTTACTTACTTATTTATTTATTTATTTATTTATTTATTTATTTATTTGGTGAGTATTTATTTTTCATTTTGTACTTATTTATTCATGTTTGTTTTTTTTGTATCTATTTTTTTTATTTTGTGTATATTTATTTATTTATTTATTTATTTATAAATCTATTTATTTTTTTATGTTTGAATCACTCACATTCCTGGAAAATGGTTTGGTACAAAATGTTAATTTTATTTACTTATTTGTTTGTTTATTTATTTAGTTATTTGGTGAGTATTTATTTTTCATTTTGTAATTATTTATTCATGTTTTGTATCTATTTTTTATTTTGTGCATATTTATTTATTTATATAAACAAATAAATATATGATATGATATATTTATAAATAAATATATGGGTTTTTTTTTTTTATGTTTCACTCACATTCCTGGAAAATGGTTCGGTAAAAAATTATTGCAGCATTTTTTTATGTGACCTTTGATATTTAGTGACATTAAATATGATTAACTGAATAAAATATTGAACTGGTACTCTCAAGGATACATCATTTATAGCTCTAATATTCCGTCCATTTATGTATATTAATTTATTTTGAAGGTGAAATGGACATATTAAAGGTACAGAATGCCCTAAATGAAATGGAAAACATTCATGCTACGAACTAAAAGATGGGTGACTTTAGTTTTCCAGGAAGGATAATTCTCTGATTAAGGTTCTGTGGTTCTTAAAGCAGTTGTGTGTCTGTGATTTGTCCTTGAGTTACCACAACATTTCTAAAGGACAGAATAATTATTTAAATACCTTTCACGACACCTCTGTATGCTTGTTTGAAAAAATAAAGATAAAAAATGAGGTAGAAATAAAGGCCAGAGTTTTGTATACTGTATTTCCTTTGCAGATTTTTTCCCCCATGTCTGCTTTGTTTGTCATTGTTTTTTGAGGTGATTACACTTGACAGGTTTACAGTTTACAGTGTAGCTGACAGATTTATAACTCACACACACTGAATACATGATGACCTGTGCGGTGAAAATTCACATATCAAAGTCCCGGTTTATTGCTGACACATACTGCAGACCCGCACTGAACCTAATCTGACTCACCTCTATGACTCCTGTCTAATTATAATGGAGCATTGTACCTCTCTCTTGGTTATAATGCATCATACTGTGTACATATACAGTGTCAAATTTGTCTCCAGATAATGATGGCTGATGTTAAGGAGTGACACAAAAGGACGTGGAAAGTTTCCTGAAAAAATGAACCCATTTCTTCATGCTTGTTATTAAATAGAACACTTTTCCCATTAGTCTTACTGTATTTAATATAAAATTCACATTATTATTGAATAAATATGTGACAGATAGATAGATAGATAGATAGATAGATAGATAGATAGATAGATAGATAGATAGATAGATAGACTGGATGGATGGATGGATGGAGAGAGAGAGAGAGAGAGAGAGAGAGAGAGAGAGAGAGAGATTGATATAGATAGATAGATAGATAGATAGATAGATAGATAGATAGATAGATAGATAGATAGATAGATAGATAGATAGATGGATGGAGAGAGAGAGAGAGAGAGAGATTGATATAGATAGATAGATAGATAGATAGATAGATAGATAGATAGATAGATAGATAGATAGATAGATAGATAGATAGATAGACTGGATAGAGAGAGAGAGAGAGAGAGAGAGAGAGAGAGAGAGAGAGATAGATAGATAGATAGATAGATAGATAGATAGATAGATAGATAGATAGATAGATAGATAGATAGATAGATAGATCTGATTAGTCCTGTCTAATTTATTTAACATTATTGAAAATGATAAATATGCTGTCCACTTTAATAGGAACCCCTGTAGACCTGCTCATTCATGCAGTTATCCCGTCAGCCAATCACATGGCAGCAGCATGATGCATAAAAATCATGCAGATTCAGCTTCAGTTCATGCTCAGAGGTGTTCCTATTAAAGTGGACTGTAAGTGTCTGGTAATGATTGATCATTCATTTAAATATGTTCAGAAATGGTTGACATTTTAATTCCTAACATTTACATTGACAGAAATCCATAATGGTCATAATGGCTTATTTTTATCCAGCTGAATTTGACGCATGCTGCTTTAGTCAAAATGATAAGGAAAAATAAAGAAATAAAATAATTAAATAAAATTAATTAAATAATTCAATTTCCTTATAATCCCAAAATAAAGAAATACGATCTCAAAATAGCAACATTGAGTAGGAATTATGACATAAGATAATTAGTCAAAATAAGACATTACTTTAAAATAAAGACAATTAATGCCATAATATCTTGGAACAAAAGAGCTTATGAGTTAAAATAAGGAAATAAGTTATCAGTTCAAGATAATGAAATATTATCCTTACAAAAGAACACATTTTGAAATCACAGCTTGAAATAAAAAAAAATAAATTATTAAGATATTAAGTAGAAAATAACTAGGTAACTCAAAATAATAACAACAGAAGAATTTCAAGCAATGACATAATATCTGAAAGTGCTGTAATATCTCAAAATTACCAGTTAAGTTAAAAATAATGACAGAACGTCTAACTCACATCAACTTATAACTTCATGTAATGAGAATATCTTGTAATAAAATGTCCAGATAGTTGAGATAATTAAATATTTATTCACTGATGTGTGAAATTATGAGATAAGTAATAAATTGAGTAATAACATAAGTAATGAGGTATCTTGTAATAAGTTAATAAATCATAACGTATTCATTTAAAATATCAACATGAAATAATGAGTTGTTTTTAAATGTCAAAATAATATATTGTGTAGTGATATGATAATAAAATGATGGCCTACTATCTTGAGATTTTTTTTTTAAATTAAAAAATATTAATAAAATATTGACGTGTCATTGCGAAATAAAGAAATTAGTAAAAAAAAAAAAAAAAAAAAAGTGCAAACAAAAGAATATTAAGACAATCATTTTTTCCCATCATTTTGTGGCTCAGGGATTCTGTACACTATAATAATTGTGTGTAAATAATTGTTTACATATTACTGGAGTTTTTGTGTTTGTTGTGTAGTTTCTGTTCACTTCATTCTTCAACACATAATAAAAACACAAACAGGGAGATTTTTTATCTCCTGATCAAGTGAGATGAGCTGAAGCTGTGTTTCAATGGCAGCAGGTGGGATTCCCCAAACCTAATGACGCTGAGAGAGAGAGAGACACGCACTAAACACACAATAGTGTGTGTCAGTGTGTGTGTGTGTGTGTGTGTGTGTGGGAGAGAGAGAGAGAGAGAGACGCACTAAACACACAATAGTGTGTGTCAGTGTGTGTGTGTGTGGGAGAGAGAGAGAGAGAGAGAGAGAGAGACGCACTAAACACACAATAGTGTGTGTCAGTGTGTGTGTGTGTGTGTGGGAGAGAGAGAGAGAGAGAGAGATGCATTAGAGCGATACACCGAGTTAAGGAGAGAGAGAGAGAGAGAGAGAGAGAGAGAGACGCAATAAACAATAAATTGTGTGTGTGTGTGTGTGTGTGTGTGAGAAAGAGAGAGAGAGAGAGAGAGAGAGAGAGAGAGAGAGACGCACGGAACAATAAATAGTATGTGTGTGTGTTAAAGTGTGTGTGTGTGTGTGTGTGAGAGAGAGAGAGAGAGAGAGAGAGAGAGAGAGAGACGCACGGAACAATAAATAGTGTGTGTGTGTGTGTGTGTGTGTGAGACGCACGGAACAATAAATAGTATTTGTGTGTGTTAAAGTGAGAGAGAGAGAGAGCGGGAGGGAGTTAGAAAAGGAAAGCGAGAGGGATACACACACACACAGAGTGAGAGAGAGAGAGAGAGAGAGAGAGAGAGCGAGAAAGATTGCTTGCTTTGCTATGGCGCTCGCGCGGACTTGGCGGCGGAAAAGCGCGAGCACAATATCGGCACCGCTCTCGCGCCAGGTTTGTCAGGAACACGACAGCGGAAAGTCTTCTCTGTTTTCTCTTTAAACCGGAAATAAGCGACAGCCGGTGAGACGTTGCACGGAAAGAAAGGAAGCGAAGGAAGCGACTGAGTTCGGAGAAGGAGAAGGAGGAAAGAGGGATTGGCTACAAAGTTGCACTGGGGGGAAAAAAAGCGTTGATACGATCATGGGAGAAAGAAACGCCACGGAGCACGCGAGCTGAAACGGAGCGCGTGTGAACGCGACAAGCGACATTTATTTTATTTTTTATTTCTATACGGTTTTTTTTTGTTCTGTTTGTTAAAAAGCGCAAGCATGCCCGCGAAAACGAAATATAATTTAGTGGACGATGGACACGACTTACGGATTCCTCTACACAACGAGGACGCGTTCCAGCACGGGATCAATTTCGAGGCGAAGGTGAGATCCTCGGTGTTTGTTTGGAGCGACAGAAAAACTTGTTGTTTTTAAAGTTTATTAAGTTTACAGATCAGATCAGATCAGATCAGGTTACCTGTTCAAGATCAGTAGAAGTTGTACCAGGCCACTTGTTTACCACCGCGTCTAAATAAACATAGACCTCAATGAAGTTACACTGAAGCCCAGCGATGAGTTAAAGCAGAAAGATAAATGTTTTTGTTTATGTTTATGTTTTTGTTTTGGTAGTATATTGGTAGCCTGGATGTCGCGCGACCCAACAGCCGTGTGGAAATAGTAGCTGCCATGAGACGGATCCGGGTAAGTTTCCAGCCTGGTATATCCATTTCCTGTTAAATAATCACCTCATTTGATTCATTTCTTTAATTCGATCTAATAAAATACACGAGCTGGCAAACTGGAAGCAACACCAGGTGGAGTAAGAACAGGCAGGCAGGCTTGTTAGAGCTCATTGTGTTAAGATTGATTTGGCTTGTTTATTCCAAGCCCTCCTGTGGTCATTCATTTGACAGATTTACTGAAACAACTTACCGAGAAGTGTCTCGGACAGTCGTTTCAGCACATTTGTCCAGAGCTTGCCTTACATTCTGCGCAACATCTGAGCTTTCCGCACTCAGCTGTTGAAAATGAAGAATGAGGATGGCCAATCATGACCCAGACCCATCATTGCTTCAGTCACCACCTAAAAACTGTTGCTGTTATCATAAAGCACATCCCAGGCCTCCTAACAACCTGTACATAAGGTTACGTGTTACTCTTTGTACAGTAACGATTTATGAGCTCACTAATCAGGTGGTTAGAAAAAGGTTTCCTCTTTTGAGGCTGGTTCCTCTCGGGGGTTCCTTCCTCGTGTTGTGTCAGGGAGATTTTCCTTATTCATTAGGGATTCTTGTTACTCTCTGTACAGTAATGATTTATCGTCTCACTATCAGGTGATTAGGAAAAGGTTTCCTCTTTTGAGTCTGGTTCCTCTCAGGGCTTCTTCCTCATGTTTAGGGAGATTTTCCTTATTCACTGGGGATTCCAGTTTCCTGTAAAGCTTTATTATAGCGTTTTAGTAAAGCGTTATTATAATGTCTGTGTCAAATTGTTGCCGTAACCCCTAACCCTGCTTTCACACCAAAGGTGCAGATATACTGCACTTTCATCACTCATGCAGCTGCTTCGAGTGACACTGTTTGCATACTTGCTTGTGTATCTTATGTATGACTGGTGGATTAAAAGCAGGGTTCACTAGATGGCATCATCAGAGCCTAAACATCTGGCTTCTAGGTCGATTTTGTTCTGTAATATATGGTGATTTTTTTGCGCTATGTTAAGAGTGTTCCCTCTGAAACGTCGTGATTGTTGTCATGATCTCACATCTGAATATTCTGAAATGAGCTTGAAAACCTGGAAATGTGGTGTTTTCACTAGCTTGAAAATATGGCTCTAATAGTGCATAAGTATTTAATTCGAGGCATGATGTTTGTGTTTGGTCAGTTCAAACGCATCATAGGTAAGGATAAGCACTATTCACACTGGTATTGCTCCACAAGGATATTGCATGTTAATTTCTGAGGATGTGCACAAGCAACACACCAAGCGGCCGCAGGATATGCATGACGGCCATCTTTTGTAGAGCGTAGTTAACAAAACAGTATAAATCAGCCGTTAGTTGTCGTCATTGCTTGTGGTTTTTTTTTTTTTCTTTTTCTTCCTACTTTCAATGAGAAAGAGTGGTAAAGCTTTGTAGGCTACACCGCACAATCTGTACTAGCTAGTTACACCAACAACAATCTTTTCTACTTCCTGTCAAGCTTTATTTTTCCCCCTGAAATATCTGTAGAGATTCTATTACATGCTTATACAGTAAATGGGCCGTAATTACATGTAGGAACTATAGTAGCAAGTGGGGAACTGAAGAAACGACCACAAGCACTATAGGCTTGGCTTGAGATCTTGTGTGAGCCTTTCATTTGGAGTTACATCATACCGAATTTGCATAGAATTGGGGAAATCTCAATACAAATGTCGCTCGTCACGTTTGTCACAGCTGACACTGAAATCGTGACTTAATATTCTCTTATATGGTCTCAGACATTTCCACAACTCCTTAATTAGTATGTTATATAATGAAGAAGCTATATTAGACACAAGTCTACTGATTTCATCAGAGACAAGTGTATGATATTTGAAAGGGAAACAGATAGAGCTGTGGCTAAGCACAGGGGGAGGAAATTAAAAATAAAAAAATCCCAGCGCTCATAAACTTGAGCTTACTCATCATCTGAGTAACGGGGTAAAGTCTGTAGCGCCCGCTGCAGCACCGAGAGCCGATAGGTTTAGAGAATAACCTTTTGGACCTGCGTTGTCATTTTGAAATCATTTCCTGCAGGGTAACACATGCTGTTTCTGCCGATCATAACCTGCCGTTATGAAATATTCATACCTCTCTGAATGAGTTTGAGCGAGGTGGTGAGTAAAGGTATAAATGACCACAATGTCGCCAGTCTTAACCTTAACAAACATGAAGTATGCGTTTCCTTGAGTAAGCTTTCGGGCACACGTCTTTCTCTTCGGTGTGGTTATTTCATATCGATTCACTACATGTGTATTCTCAGTGTTACAACATTTACTACACCGTTCTCTGTTCGCTGAAACGTGTCTGCTGTTCCAAGTCCACAAAACACTCAGAGACCCACAATGTAGACGCAGTTAATCTTTTGCTAAGTGTTTTTGTTGTAAATAATGGGAAAGCTCTTTTGTTTTTGCTCCCCCATATTACTCTCTCTTTCTCTCTTCCTCTCTCTCTCTCTCTCTCTCTCTCTCTCTCTCTCACTCTCTGTCTCTCTCTTCCCCCAGTCACCATTGTAACTTTAAGGCAACGTCTTTACAGTAAAGCATTGTGTCCATGAAGAGGTGTTGGGAATTCGGTGGCTGTAAAAGCTTTGTTTTTGCAGTGTCGTGGTTTCCATCACACCAGCACACATTGGGTGCAAATGATCCTATTAACCTTTTCAGCGTGTTGGACCCCCTGCCATGGCGTCGCAGCTGCTGGAGAAGGGCCAAGCATTTGTAACACACACATTTTAAAGAGGGATAGTGGTTTTGTTCCCCCGTGTTCCGCAGAGAGAAAGTTGTAAAAGCTCTAAAGTAGGACATCACTTAGACGCATGGTAACTGGACGACTTGTTTAGCTCCGTGTGGACACGGGAAAGGGTTCTGGGTAGAACCGCTTCTACACGAAGAACCTCTTGAAAGGTGTAAAAGTTCTTTTTTTTGTGCACTTTTCTTCGCTTGATCTTTTCTTCTGTATTAACAGCATTTAGCAGACAGCCTTATATCCATATCAGTTTATCTCATTTATACAGCTGAGGGTTAAGGGCCTTGCTTAAAGGGCACAGCAGTGGCAACTTGGTGTTCCTGGGACCTTCTGATCAGTAGCTCAACACCTTAACCACTAAGCTATCACATCCCTATATTCATGTTTTTGGTTTTGTTTACCAACCACAAACAAGAAGCAAAGAAAATTGCGTCCAGAAATTCTGTTCCGACGGCAATGCAGCTGGACTTCAAACCAAATTGATTACTCTATTTTCCTGCAGCACGCAGCTATCCAACAGCTCCATCGAAGCGTGGCGTTCATCAAATGATGATTTAAGCCACGTTCACACCTGCATTAACACACACCCTCTGGTGAGACACATAATCCGTTCACACCTGGTGTTATGAACGCATCACCAGTGACCGCTTGTGATTAAAGTTAATACGTCATTTCTGCTGGAGAAAACGCACGTTTTTTTATGTCAGCCATCCACCTGCTTATTCTGCGAATCATATTTAACGTACCTGTATGGGATTTTTTGAAACATTTGTTTGTCGTCTGTTAATGAAATTCAGCTGCTTTTGTATCACTTCGCCTGGCACAGCAGTAGAGAGTTCTACCGTTCTATCAGCACCATCAACAAGGCAGTCGATTGTTTTTGTCCTACATTGCTGCCCAGGACACATCGAGACACATTCAGGTTCACACTACAAACACGATGTGGCCGTACACGCTCCGAATACGGCCCGAGTGATCGGATCACAGGGTATCTTCGAGACACGTTTAAACCTGTCCACACTTTAACTTGTGATCCGATTACCCAGGGCACACGTTAATGCCAGGTTTGAACAGGACCTGAGGCATCTTTAGGCAGACTGTCTGGTTTTATCACTGCTGCATGTGATCATGCTATATGAGAAACAAAAGCTTCTCGACTGAAAGTATAGCCATGATTACAAAGCAAGTCAAATATTTCCCAAAATTTTTTAAATAGATTTATGGTTTTCTAAAGCTTGTGGGATCAAATATGATATGAAGATGTTTTTTTTTTTTCCCCCAGACTATGACACACATCTCTTGAAATTCTTCTTTACTACTTATGGTTTATGGAACCCATGAATTTACCTGTTAAGTAGCTGTCTATAATATGTGGAAATATATTGAATAATGTGTTTGATTGAACATTTGGGCATCGACAAAATTCCACCAACGTTCTTTTAGACTCTTTTAGACAATTTCTGTTGCTAAGTACATACAGTGCTTTTTCTTATAGTACTTTATATAGCTATTTATAATACTATAAGGCTTTGGGCCAGGGGTTTTGTCAACCGGAACGTTGAAGTCCGGATACAGACACAACAGCGTATTACTGAGGATCAAACAGAGCACTGAGGGGAAAAAAATACTGTAAAAGAAGCGATCAATGAGTAGGGAAAAAAACCTGGCTGTAGTTCAGTGGCTCGGTGACATAAATCTTCACAGCTTTTGTAGCAGACCTTCGGTTGCGGCCAATCGCGTGCATTTATCTAAATGATTTAGCCAAAGACAGCTAGTTGAGAAAGGAATGAGCTGGAATTAGTGAAGGGGAAAAAAAAAGAGGAAGATGATGTCTGAGTTCAGAATCTGGCTGTGGTCAAAATTTTAAAAAGAAAGATGTTCCTACTTGCATTCATGAAATAGTGGTAAAAGTTGACCATCATTTTAGTGGCTATGCAAAAGGGATTTCATACAGCTGGACCTTTACAGATGTATGAGTATTATTTGAAACTTGGTTGTATTTACTGAATTGCTCCATTGTGGTAGAGCTCTTTAGATGTTCCTTGAAGAAACTCTGAAGGACTTTCTCAGCCTACGTGTTAGCCTGTTTTAGGAAAAGAATTTAGTGCACCCCAGATATAAGGCTTTGGTCTGCTTGCAACTTATTAAAAGTGTCCTCTGGTGGACTCCCGACTGGCAGAGTTGTCTAGGGTTTCACAACCTTGTCAGGAAAATGCAGGTTTGCGGCTAGCGTTCTGAGAGATGTAATTGACTCTGATAAAATAATTTATTAATATATATATATTATTATTATTTTATTTTTTATCAATTCAATTTTATTTTCTTGGATTTGTCGTGTTAAAATGAAGCATCTGCCCCAGAATTCCTTTTCCATCTAGATCCTCCTTGTGTTCAGATCGTAAGTGGGGAATTTAATTTTCGAAAGCTGCTGGAAGTGCAGACTACAAAAAAATCAACATGATTACAGAAGAAAAGAGAAAGGGAAAAAAAAATATTCGTCTTGTTCTCTGGTTCGTTTCTCTCTGCCGAAGCATAATGAGCCGAGATCTTTTATGGCTTAAAGGATTAATTTCTTGCTAATCTAACATTGCTTTTGTTAATTGCCAGTGATTTTATGAAGCAGTCAGAGAGATAACGGGAAAGAGTGTGTAGAAAAGACTAATTCGCTAAATTACAGTAGCTCTCTGATCAAAAATCCCCCCCCCCAACTCATAACAACGTCAGCACGCAGTAGAATGAGAAAAACCTAGATACCCATCATGTGTAATTAAATATCGGCTATGAAAGCCTCTAGCCTTGCAGATATCCTTATATAGGAAATGGGTGTAGAGCCTATAGGGAAATTAAAGCCTTGAAGAGAAACAATGGCTTGCTGTTTCATTACACCACCTTCCTGGTTATAGCACACCATCATGATTTATTTATTTATTTGTTTTATTTATATATATAAAACACTACAGGGTGTACACGAGTAGGACAGTATCCAGTGACGAGGTTGTCGTGATGCCCTCACCATCGTGAAGTCCTGTTTTCTTGAACATCATGACCAGTGTTTTATTCTCCTTATACCACAGATATTTATATTAATTTGATGAGTTATGTGGTAGAACATCCACAAGATGATTTCTGTTCATTTCTTCTGCTTTACCTCACCTGCCTGTCATTAATAAGGCAATGAATGAATGAATGAATGAATGAATGAATGAATGAATAAATAAATAAATAAATAAATAAATAAATAAATAAATAAAGCTCAAGTTACTGAGAAAATTAAGCCTTGACACTGGAGACCTCCATAAATGTTAAATAAACATCTCCTTACAAAACAATGTCTCCATAGCAGAGATGAGATATATTTTTGTTCATTTTAAATAGCAACTATCTGCAATCCAAGGCCGAGACAGCTCGAACACATTAGACCGAGCGCATTAATATAAACCTGGGATTTGATTTCCAGTCTGCTCTACTGTCAGTGCTGCTATTATGGAAAATGAAACGCTTTCTGAGCAGACAGATTTAAGAGTTGCTCAGTATTGCAGCATGTTGTATGAATGTCGCAATTTGGCATATCATATTCTCCCAATAATGCCTCCACTGCGATAACCGGGCTCGCGTTAATTCTGAGAAATGATCTGAGAAACCCAGACAACATGCAAACAGCCGACCATTTCAATCATATTTTGCCTAAAATATTGCTTTGCATTTTGATAACACTAATTCAAAGCTTTAATTTTTGAAGGTCGTCTTAGGCTGTTTTACTCCTTCGCTATTTTGTCACTTTTACATTTATGTTTATTATTATACCTTCCTCTTCGTCTTGTTCTTCCCTTTGATCTCCCGAGAGCCGGACATTAAGAACGGCACCAAAGCCGCATGATCTTGACACACTCCATTTTTCCGAGATGTTCTCGGAGCCTCTTTGGAATTCCTGTGACTGGGATTAAGTGCAGCGAGCGTTCTCATTCATCTAAGCAGCAGTAAAGCTACAATAAGCTCCCCATGTGTCGAACACACAGCTTTAACAGGCAGCTTTGAGGGCAATGATGTTTTTTTTTTCCTGTCAATTATTAAAGCCTGATTAATTTGTTTACTCCATGTTTTGGTTTTTTTGAAAGCAGTGACAATCTCAGAGGATTATTAAACTAATTGCTTTTTGTTTGTTTGTTTGTTTATTTATTTATTTTTTTAATCAGTGACAATTTTAGAGGCTTATAAACATCATGTTTTTTTTGTTGAAAAACATTGACAATCTCAGAGGATTATGAATAATGTTATTTTATTTTTTTGATTTTTAAAAATTATTTTCTGATTCTGGTTTTATTTTTATTTATTTATTTATTTATTTATTTATTTATTTATTATTATTATTATTATTATTATTTTGCTTCCTTTAGCTATTACTGCTTGCGATACAATATCAAACACATCCCTAAATAATTCAGTTATCTAAATAATTTTATTTCAGAGGATTATGAATAATTTTATTTTATTTTTCTGATTTTTTAACATTATTTTCTGATTCTGGTTTTATTTTATTTTTATTTATTTATTTATTTATTTATTTATTTATTTATTATTATTTTTTTATTTATTTATTTTTTGCTTACTTTAGCTATTACTGCTGGTGATACAATATCAAACACATTCCCTAATTAATTAATTCATCTAAATAATTTTATACACTTCCGGGAAGTGGACCTTAACCCATCCAAGTATCCATATACACAGTAATCTGAATCAACATCAGATCCAGTTTCCTAGCAACTTGATAGACTTTTGCTCAGGTCACAGTTTAATGCTCTATTATGTTCTACAAAAGATCTTCAGGGTTAAGTAAGAAATTGATTGTCACACATTTAAATAGTCAGTTAATACCAGGAAACTGTGAAATCATGATATTTCTGTGTTCATTTCAAACTAATCCTGCCATCTCTATAGGCTACACTGCTCGAGTGGAAGCTCGGAAGAATGTACTTTGAGTAATTGGCATCTCACATTCTAATGATCCTTATTCTCTTTCTGTCTGAGAGCCCAAGTCTTAGCACCACTGGTAGCTGTGTGCTGTATCTGAATCACCTCTGATGAGAGCAGCAAGGTGGAGAGACCTCCTAAAGGGATGAGTCAGAACAGTCACGAAAGGTTGTTAGTGCTGTTTTAACTACAGGTGTTTCCTGTGGCAAGACTCACGTGGGGTGAACTGGAAAACGTGTTCCCATCCAGACGTGTGGAATTAAATGTTAGAGTAGAGGTTGACCTCAGTTTCACTCACAGCATGAGGTGATCTGTGTTCCTTGTGGGAATCACAGGGCATCTGAGGAACCAACTGAGTTGTCACAGTGTGATGGTGAAATAATTCTTTATGCTTTTGTTAAATTGTTCATTTAGACTGGACGATTGCCTTGCAGAAGGATTCATTTAAAATCTAATTTAATATTTTTTTCCCCCGGAAGTGTTTGGATATGTTTTAACAAATACCTGTGTATCATATATGTGGACCATGATGTAGAAAAGACGTCACTAATTAAAGTAAACCAGGATGTTACTAGGCTAGATTGTTTGAACAGATGTGTCCTATAGCATGTTAAGTCCGATTTGTTCAGTAAAAAATATTATTGTTCAGTGTTTTTACTGTGCAGATAACTAACACACTTTACACTGAGTTTTTGTGTTTTTGCAGATATGGCCTTTTTCTTGTACATGATTGATAATCCTTTAAGAATAGCATTGGATGGAATAAAAAAGAAGAATTTAATAGAATTAAATGAAACTGAATGCAACTGAGAAGTGCAGAATGAAATGATATGGAATGGTACTGAAGATGAAACCTTTATTAGTGCCATACATACATTACGGCACAGAATTCTTTTCCTCGCATATCCCAGCTGAGGAATTTGGGGTCAGAGCACAGGGGCAGTTATGATACAGCACCCTTGGAGCAGAGAGGGTTAAGGGCCTTGCTCAGTTGCCCAACAGTGGAGCTTGGTAGTGCTTGGGTGTGAACCTTAACTGCCCCAAATGGTGTATATAATGAAACGCAGTGGCATAGTTTGAAATAGAATGGAATGAGAGATTACATGATAATGCATTCAAATATTATGGAACTCTACTGAATAGAATAAAGTAAGAATAGGATGGAAATGAACGGGATAGAATAACACAGAATTGAGTATGACTGTAGGAAATAGTGAGGAATGGAATATTTTGGAATGGAGTGGTATAGGATGGAATATACTACTATTTAATAGAATATAATGAAGTGGAAATAGAATAGAAATGAAGAGATAGCATGGAAGAGAGTAAAACTAAAGAGAATAAAAGTAAAAGGGGTTAGATTTAAATGGATTTGGAAATGACTGCACCGAATCCTATGGAATGTATTAGAATGGAAAGGAACACTATAAAATAGTATGGAATGGCATATGATACAATTTATTAGAATGGAATCGAACAGTTTTGTAATGCAGTGTAAATTGGAATTGTGTGAGATAAACTGGAACCCAAAAGAACAGAATACTACAGAATAGAATGGAAAAGAATGCGATAGCGTGGAAAGCAGTGAGATTGAATAGTATGGAATGGATTGGGATCGAATAAAATGAGTAGAGAGAGAGAGAAGCATGGAATAAAATGAACTGGGATGGAATTGTATAAAGTTAAATAGTATGGAATCAATTGGGAGAGAATAAAATTGAATGGAACTGAATACAGTTCTGTTGATTCCATTTTTATGACACGGACCATCGTACATGCATTTCATTACATGTCGTGTGAGAGAGAGAGAGAGAGAGAGAAATGAGAGATAGATAAAGTTTTTATTTGAATTAGAATGCAAAAGAGTATTTTTAGAATATAGTTCATTGGATTGGAATAGAATGGAGTGAAATGAAATCCATTGCATACAACAGAATGGAAAATAATGTGAGTTTTGCCTCAGATATTAATGAGCTCTGTTGGATTCCGCATCCACTTGCTGCGTGTGGAGACTCGGCTTAATGTGCAACTCCATTCCCTGATTTAACTCTGAGTGAAAAAGCTGAAGCTTGTCCATGAATTGAGATAAATGGTGTGTCACTGAATGCAGTGATGCCCATGGAAATGAGGAATTTCATGAATTTCATGCTCCGGTGTAATGAGTGTTTCTCTCACTCCCTGACCTGGTATTTACCTTTATTTCTCCCCTAGAGACTAATTTGGATTTGAGAAGCTGGAATTCTCTCTCTCTCTCTCTCTCTCTCTCTCTCTCTGTGTCCTTGCTTTAGTGGCTCCATTGTCTGTTTCTGTTTTTTTGTTTTTTACTGTCTGTCTCTCTTTTCTGTTTTCCTTCCCTACACACACACACACACACACACACACAGAAAGAGAGAGAGAGAGCTTCACTTCACATTTACTCTTACTCTGTGAACTGAATAACAAAGCCAAAGGGACCCAGGGATATTCCAGCCACTTCGCTGCCTAGCCATAGTAACTGAGATCTCCCAACTGCTAAATGTGATTACCGTAAGTTCTCAGTTTTCTCACGTCACTCCCCTGGTGAAAAGTCTCACTCGGTACATGGGCGCCGTTTCCAGCATATCCCTCCGTAACAAATGAAGGCTAGGTTTTAATCTGATTCTCCATTTTAATTAATGTCTGCAGTCCTTCGAATTAAAGCTCATTCCCTCTGATGTTGTTTCTCCCGTGGGATCATTAAACAGTCCAGAGATGGATATCCAGGAAGCAGACCCTGCGGCCCACACACATTTTCTCCTAAACGATAATCATCAGTCAGCCTCGATAAATTGAACAAAACTAAACAAAACCTTTCTGGTCTGCTCAAATAGGACAGCTGCTTTCTAAAATTCTCGGTTCTGATTGGTCAGAAGGAAGTGGTGGTTTTCCATAATAACAGCTCTGACTGTAGTACTAACTTTAATTCAAATCATATTTATATCCGTTTGCTCTGTTCCTATAGTAATGCCTCATTCACAGAGATCATAATCTGAGCCTTATAATAAACAGGTTAATAAATATGTTGTTACATAACCAAGAAATCCTTTTCCTATAGCTATAACGAAAGGATCCTGTTAGGACATGGTTATTTAATGTTCAAGGAACCAGTGACACTGGTGAAAAATTGAAGACACTGGCAGTATGATATTGTAAAAGAGTACAAAAACACCTCTTCCTGATCCTCTTCCTGGTCATAGCAATAACTCTGCTTCGTGTCAACCCACATTGCCTCACCATGTTGATTATTTGTCCATTACTGCCCACACCAAGTGTTTGATCCCTCATATATTTGCAGCTGGGATTTCTTCATCTGCTTCCATTTTCTGTGCAGTCTGTGTGGTTCCATGTCTGTTCATTCTCTTTTAATGAATCTGAGCTCTTCCTTTTCCTCATTGCTAATGATTCTAATTGTTTGGACCTCAATGCCAATTTCCTATTCTCTCACAAGACCTTCATCTGACTTACTTCCCGTCCGGACTAGCGTCTGATTAGTCTCGGCTCGACGTTTTCATACCCCGTCATCGCCATGATTTAACCCTGCTGTCTAACTGTCCCATATTTTAGTGCATTCCTATTATAAACGTTGCATTTATTATTATTTCTCATCGTTTTTTAATCTACAAGTGAACAAAGGCATGAACTGGTGTCAGAAGGTTACGCTATCATGATATATTTTTAATCTAGAAGTTGAGTTTATGTTTATGAACCGAGCAGCAAAAAAATTGTCCTGTGTGTGTATAGCATCTGAATTAATGAAATCTATCTAATCTTGCTTTATTTATTTACTTACTTACTTTTTTATGGTGATAAATTCAGCTGCTAGAATAAATGAATTTTAGAATTTAGAATAAATGAATTTTCTTTATTACATTGTTCGGTTCTAGTGCTTGCTGTTATGCCTAGATTTTTTTATTTTTTTTTTAGCTTTTAGAGAGCACCATTCTTCACACTGTAGTGTCCAGTAAAGACTCTTGTAAAGAAAGTGCGATTCAGAGTCGTAGTGATGTGGCGACAGCTATGATTTCTAGCTGCAGCGAGGTGGTCTTTTCACGGAGCGAGCTGTTAGGACACTGCACTGTTATTTTGACAGAGCTATAAAGCCATCAGAACTATAATTAGCATCACTATGTACAACCCAGCATTTCACAAGAAGCACCGTTACTTTTGCAGTGCACATATCTGCAGACACCTCGTACCGTAGCGCTGTCCAATTTTCCCGTCTGTTTAGCTGATTATTTTTCAATCACAGCGGATCCGAATGCGGTTGCAGCTGCAAGGTTTATATTAATGGCTCTCGCTCTGATACGTTGTCGTTGCTATAGTAACAACACTGATGTTGCACTTGAATTAAAAAAAACAAGACAAGCTTTCTGTGAGGACGTGATGATTATTAATATTTATGGAAGGAGTCTCCAGTATCAGCTCTTTGTAATCGTCCTGTTGTGAATTGACCGAAGCAGACCAGGGGACTCGGAAGTGATGTTTAGCAGGAATGTCTTATTGTAGATCAGAACACACTGCGGTGGTACTGTAGTCACCGAGTCCAGTTACTGTTTTAAAGGCCTTGAGTGGGCAGGTCTTGAAGGTGTGACAATAGAAAAGCTTTGAGGTGATACTCCCCCAAGGGGAGGTAGCCCTCACAGGTGTCGACTCCCTGGTATGCTAATGCAAAAGCTTAGAGGTGATACTCTTAAACAAAGCACTGAATGGGAGAAAGGTCCCCAGAGTTTACCCCCCCAACTGTGGGCTAGTTCACAGTTCCTGATCACTGTCTGATTTGATCATCATTTGGTGGTGAGAGCTGGGTTATGTAAATTATTATTCAGAAAGGAATCTGTTACAGAAGATATCAAAATATGTTTTCCTACAGTCCGTAAGGTCTCTGAAATTGGCAAGGCTTCACGATTGAGGGGTTTATCCATTTAGATTTCTGTTAACACGAAAAGCCGCTTTTTTGTCTTATCAACTGTCTTTGTAACACTATTTAGCTGTTATAATGTAACTGATAACAGGAACTTTTTTCTTGGATGTTTCCAACATTAAATGCATTTATTTATGATTTTATAGTATGATATGTGATTTAGTTAGTGGTTGGCAAATATTCAATTTTTGCCCCAGGAATAAAACACTAAGCGGAGCACTGTGATTGTAGTTAGTTTCAGGATGGGAGCCATAGCAGCAGGTCATATTGGGATGCATCACACCAGCTCATTGTTGATTATATTACTGTAAAGATTCAGTAATAACTCTTTATTTTCTTAAGTGGGTTTTTGGCAGTGGTAGCTGAAGTGGTTAAGGCTCGGGGTTGTTTGGAAGATTGGGCTTCAAGCCCCAGCACCGCCAAGCTGCCACTGCTGGGCCCAACCCCAACTGCTCCAGGGGCACTGCCTTATGGCTGACGAAGTTTGGGATATGCAAAGAAAGAATTTCACTGTCTAGTAATGTATATGTGACAAATAAAGGCTACTTAACTTTTACATTTGCTCAATAATTCAGCCAAAAGTTTTGGGACATCTGCCTTTACATGCACATGAATGTAATATGGAGTTTTCCCGCCCTTTGTAGCTATAACAGCTTCAACTTCTCCGGGAAGGCTTTCCACAAGGTTTAGGAATGTGTTTATGGGAATTTCTGACCATTCCTCTAAAAGCACACTTGGACGAGAAGTTCTGTCCCGCAGTCTCTGCTCTAATTCATCCCAAAGGTGTTCTATCAGGTTGAGGTCAGGACTCTGTGTCCTCTCATCCATGTCTTTATGGACCTTGCTTTGTGCACTGGTGTACAGTCGTGTTGGAACAGGAAGGGACCATCCCTAAACTTTTCCCACAAAGTTGGAAGCGTGAAATTGTCTTGGTATGAAGCTGAAGCATTAAAAGTTCTTTTCACTGGAACTAAGGGCCCGAGCCCAACCCCTGAAAAACAACACCTGAATTCAATTATTTGGATTGAACTTTTTGGCAATATAGTGCATGGTGATTTGTAGAATGTCCTAAAAATGACTGACAAGAGTGACCTCCAAACACAATAAGCATTCCGGACCAGAATTCAGTTTTCCAAATAGATTTTCTCAGCCACGTAATACTTTTGTCCAGAAATCGTAGCTTAAATCATTATTTTGTCACCATGTTCTCCATATTTTACAGGTTATTTAAAAAAAAGATTAAAAACATAGACTTTCTCTGCTTCAACAGTACATCCCATCATCTTTAACACCTGACACAATGTACAATAGACACATGCTTTCAGACGAGCTGACTGATTTTTCATTCTCTTTCCTGATCTCCGTCACCTGACGTTGTTTGAGCCGTCCCTTTCTGTCCAGCGATCGTCTCACTCTGACAGCGTGGGAACGTTTACAGCTTCTCTGCTACAGCACAAAAGATATCGTTAAAAGAATTAGAGTTAGAAAACGAGCGTCCAGATGAGTGCTCTTAGCAAACGTCTTGGAACCACTTAAACAGTACAGTGCATGTCCAGCAGTCTGATGTTTTCTAACTCGTCCAGCAGGCAGGAGGGGGGTTTCAGGAACAATATTCAAATCATATTAGAAATATCAGTATATATGTTATGTTTGCTGTCAGAGTTGTGTTATAGCATGTACTATAGAGACTAGATACACTGAATTTCAAAAAATGTGTTTTTCTTCTATTGACTTTGATGCAGGACATCAGATCTGACCTTTGTCAGTTCACTTAGTTATATCACATTGCAGTGAATTGTGCAGTGTAGCCAGGATTTGATGCTTTGATGGACATGGTCTTATTGCTTCTCATTAAGGTTGTAGGTCAGACAAGATTTCTGATTAGACAGCAGCTAGAACGCTACAGTGCGTGTATATACACTATATTGCCAAAAGTATTGGCTCACCTGCCTTGACTCGCATATGAACTTAAGTGACATCCCATTCCTAATCCATAGGGTTCAATATGACGTCGGTCCACCCTTTGAGCTATAACAGCTTCAACTCTTCTGGGAAGGCTGTCCACAAGGTTTAGGAGTGTGTTTATGGGAATTTTTGACCATTCTTCCAGAAGCGCATTTGTGAGGTCACACACTGATGTTGGACGAGAAGGCCTGGCTCTCAGTCTCCGCTCTAATTCATCCCAAAGGTGTTCTATCGAGTTGAGGTCAGGACTCTGTGCAGGCCAGTCAAGTTCCTCCACACCAGACTCACTCATCCATGTCTTTATGGACCTTGCTTTGTGCACCGGTGCACAGTCATGTTGGAAGAGGAAGGGGCCAGCTCCAAACTGTTCCCACAAAGTTGGGAGCATGGAATTGTCCAAAATGTCTTGGTATGCTGAAGCATTAAGAGTTCCTTTCACTGGAACTAAGGGGCCAAGCCCAGCTCCTGAAAAACAACCCCACACCATAATCCCCCCTCCACCAAACTTTACACTTGGCACAATGCAGTCAGACAAGTACCGTTCTCCTGGCAACTGCCAAACCCAGACTCGTCCATCAGATTGCCAGATGGAGAAGCGCGATTCGTCACTCCAGAGAACGTGTCTCCACTGCTCTAGAGTCCAGTGGCGGCGTGCTTTACACCACTGCATCCGACGCTTTGCATTGCACTTGGTGATGTATGGCTTGGATGCAGCTGCTCGGCCATGGAAACCCATTCCATGAAGCTCTCTGCGCACTGTTCTTGAGCTAATCTGAAGGCCACATGAAGTTTGGAGGTCTGTAGCGATTGACTCTGCAGAAAGTTGGCGACCTCTTCGCACTATGCGCCTCAGCATCCGCTGACCCCGCTCCATCAGTTCACGTGGCCTACCACTTCGTGGCTGAGTTGCTGTCGTTCCCAAACACTTCCACGTTCTTATAATACAGCTGACAGTTGACTGTGGAATATTTAGGAGCGAGGAAATTTCACGACTGGATTTGTTGCACAGGTGGCATCCTATCACAGTTCCACGCTGGAATTCACTGAGCTCCTGAGAGCGACCCATTCTTTCACAAATGTTTGTAAAAACAGTCTGCATGCCTAGGTGCTTGATTTTATACACCTGTGGCCATGGAAGTGATTGGAACACCTGATTCTGATTATTTGGATGGGTGAGCGAATACTTTTGGCAATATAGTGTGTGTGTATATATATATATATATATATATATATATATATATATATATATATATATATATATATATATATATATATATATATATATATATATATTAGGGCTGTCAGTCGATTAAAATATTTAATCGCATGATTGTCATGAGTTAACACGAGTTAACTCTCTCTCTCTCTCTCTGCCTGCCTGCCTGCCTGCCTGTGCTGAGCGCCGCAGCACACTTATGCTCATCCAAAATGCTCTCATTGTTTCAGACACATCATGACGTTTATCCCAAGCCAATACGAAACGAGATCCCACCCTTCCCGTCACCCGTCGTTTGTCTGTATGTGTATTTGGAGCCAGTGAGCAGCAGACTTTTTAAATTATTTACAAAATTATAAAAACTGCGTTAACGCGCGATATATATATATAAAAGAAAGTCTACACAACCCTGTTAATATGGCAGGGGGTTTCCATCCTCAGTGAGAAATTACATCGAATAAAAACGAAGAATCAGAAACTTTTTTATGGAAAAATCTAAAAGTTTATATGCAATAACCTGGTTGCAAGCGTGTAGACCTTTTATACTTCTACACTTGTATAATTGTGGATGTGGCTGCATTCAGAAGGAACCAATCATATTCAAATGTAATTATCGTACAGCTGCCATGAATGAAATTATTCTGATTAACTTTTGAACCGATGCAGCTGCCATTGTATAAGTATAGTGTTATTTTTATATTTTTCCCTTAAAAAAAGGCTTGACTTCATTTTTATGTTGTAATTCCCACACAGAGGCTGCAAAAACTTCACAAGAACCTGCTATTAGATTAAATGTGATTGGTCCATTCTGAACATAGCCATGCTCCCGATTACCTTTATTTTTCCCCCATAAAATGTTTCTTTGCTTGTTTTTCACTTAATTTTTTTTAAATGAATTTTAATTGCAGGATAAAGCTGGAAAAAGTTGTGACCTGTTTTATCTTGTTTTTTCTCCCCTTCATCCAAATACCTAGCATTTTAACAGGGGTGTATGGATTTATTTATTTATTTATTTTTTAAATTAATTTATTTTAATTTAATTCATTTCAGTTAATTTTTTATTTATTTATAGATGCTACTTATAGTGCACTTACACTTCAATGTACTTATGAAGACACATTGTTCGTTAGGATGATTATAAATCTCCTTAAAGTGTATTTTAAAGAATTTAAAAGAACAAATATCTGTTTCTTGGTCTATGTTGTGCTTTATAAATAATGCATGGTGTTCTCCAGGATTAGTATGATCTTTACTACCACCGTGTTGTCCGTCATGTTATTTAAGGTCAGGATCTTCACACCAGTAGTGACCTGAACTGGGATTCTCTTTAGAGGACCACATTTTTTTTTCTCGGTCATCTTTTCTCCCCTTTTCAAAAGAAACAAACTAAAGAAAGTGTTTTTATTTCAAGTTGGGTGTGTCAGATTTTTTCTAAACTACCTTTCACAGCTTGCCTAAGGTTTCCACTTTCTTTTAGATCATATCAAATGCTTTCTAAACTTTAATTGATATCGAGAGACAGGCTTTTGTAGCTACACCATGTCAGAAGCAAAGCCATACACATTTTATCAGAGGAAATATCCACCGAACGCCTTTCCTCTGCATCTGAATGACTCAATGTTATCTGGACTGAGTGCTCTTCTTATTCCTGAAATGCCTGCAGCAAATCCTGCACTACAGCGATATCCAAAGAGAATTGGCTCATCTTTTGGAAAGAGCCCCGTTCCGAAGTTTTGCGATGTGTAAAAAACGAGGCTGGCAAAGCAACGCACTTCAAATCAAGCAGCCATGTCGAGTGCGAGTCCCCAAGAGAGTACAAGCATAGCCATTACTCAGTGAAGAACTGTAATACAGCGATTACACCCGTCTCCGAGCTGCCCCGGGGTCTGCAGGACATAACACAGGGGTTAGGGTTTGGTTACAAATAGATTTTAGAGGTGCCACACATTTTAGGGAAGAGTGTGTGTGTGCACCAGGGTCGTGGGTGAACCTGTCAGGGCTGCTAAGCTCTTTAATAATGTTTACTGCTGGAGGATTATGATAATATTTTTATCTTGAACCTTATAGTGAATTGTTTTTGTGTTGAAATAAGGTAATTTATTAACAGAAAATACAATTATTAATAACAAAATGTAAACATAAAGTAAAATGTTAATAATATATCAAATACTGTACAGCGTAGTGTTGTTTAGGAAAGCGCGGTGCGGGGATGCTGAAAATCAAAATACAGTACAGCTGGAGGAACGAGTCTGGCCAATCGGAATGCCCTATTCATTTAATCACGGTTGAGGCTATGCGTGCAGTTTGGGGAAAGGGAAGCAGAATTCTCCAGCATCCTAGTTCTTCGCGTGTCACTGTCCCGAGTGTTTCGTTTTCATCTGTGTTCGCTGTATTTTTACGTTTTTTTCTGTAAGCCCTATTATGTCGCCCAAACGCTCTGCACCTTCTGGCAAGGAACATACATACATACAGTACTCACTATAAATGTGATATTTCTACGACTTTGCCCAAAATTCATCTCGCTATACGCTTGCAAATGTTTTCTGTGTGTGTTTAAAGAGTGTGGGAGGGTCATTTACGGGTTAAACAATAAAAAAAAGCATTTGGGGGTGGTGTCCGTGTACCACGGATTTTCGTTTATCGCGGGTGGTTTTGGAACGTAACCCCCACCGTAAACGGGAGATTACTGTTATACAGGGTCATAATGTGTAATAGAGTTTTCCAAAAAAACAAGCCTACAGTATCAGTTACTGATGCAGAACACGAATGAAAGTTTCTACCTGTAATTGATCTTTAGGACTTTAGGAAAAAAACAACCTCAGTGTTTAAGGCTTTAGGCTCCTGATCAAAAGGTTGTTTGTTTAATTCCCAGCACCTTCAAGTTGTTGTGAATAAAAAGACATTTAACTCATGGTGGTTAAGTCATGCTGGATTTTCTTACAAAAATTAGAAATTGCTTTGAAAATGATTACATTTTTCTGAAACTGTCCAGTGAGTTTTTGGATTTTGGAAGGACTCTGGAATTGAACATGCTAAAAAAAGAGTTCAGGATTTCTTACAGCTTATAATTCAAGATTGTACTTTTTTTGTGATTTTATTCAGTAACAATAGCGATTTTTAACAGGAAAGCACATATATTTATGAGGGTGAGGAATGTATCCACGTGGCTACCAATTCCCATATCATCTGTACTGGAAGTCATCCAGTAAAGTGTCTATAATTCAGTTTATTTCTATAGCGCTATAACAATGGACATTGCCTCAAACCAGCTTTAAAGAACTATAGAAAGACAGAAATAAAATGATAATGTTTATAGTTAAGTTACTATTTTATCTCTAACATTTATCGCTAATGAGAAGCCTGAGGGCGACAGTGGCGAGGAAAAGCTCGCTGAGATGATATGAGGAAGAAACCTTGCGAGGAACCAGGCTCAGAAGGGAACCTCATCCTCTTTTGGGTGACGCTGGACAGTAAATAATGTATGTAAATGTTGATAGTGCCCCTATAGCATCAGCAGTAGAAATATCCTCAGGACCGTCAGGCTTAGCAGCACTCTTTTGAGCTCCCTCAGTGCAACACCATCATCAAAAACCCAGCATCACTACCACTGCTGCTCTCACCTGCCTGAGTCATGCTTCATTTACGCCGGGAAGAAACAGATCCAAGTTTAATCTGAAATGTGCAAGTCGACGAGATATTGTGCCGTAGGTTGCAATTTGGATTGACAAGCTGGCAGAATGCAACTCCTGGCCTGTGTGCCAGCTATGCATTGGGAATATGTTACCCTGCCCCTCTGTGAGCGCACACCTTCTTCAGGAAGACTGCTAGGCGTTGATTAAAAAGCTGCGTCGGCTCAATGGAGCTGACAGCAGTGCTCCGTGTCTCCGCCGCAATATCCAACACTGTCAATCTGCCATGTTGACCAGCTCTCAGACACTGGACGAGTAGACCACAAGACTTTGAAATGGACATTCTGACCTCGCCTCTATACAGTCGTATGGTGAAAACGGACTGCCATAATATTTATACTGTAAAATGTGCTGCCTGGTGAAGTCCACATGATTCTCATAAATCCTGAAATTAGGATTTCTTTTAGTGACCACATAACAGAACAGCATAAAAAGATTCTCTAAGTAAAATTGCAAAATTATTTTTCTGTCATAAATATCTAAATTAATTAGAGTTTTGTATCATTTGGGGGAAAAAATCTAGCAGCATTTTGTTATCTAAAATATTCATGAATTATTATTTAATTAAGCTTATAATACTTTTTAATTAATTAATAAAACTGTAATAATGCCTCATGTAGGTCTAGTTATGAGCAATCACATGTCTTGAATTATTTTTGCCTTTGTTTCAGATTAAAGTTTAACATTAAAATGCAGGAAATCTTACATTTCATACGTTTTGTTCTATAATTAATCAAGAAATCTATAATTACAAAGGAAGCCTTTCCATATTTCATTACAAAAATAAAGCTCATGTATCCTGCAGTGTATTTATAATGAGCAGTATTTTGATACATCATTCACTTTAATTACAGCACTCCGTGATAAAATATTTAAAATATTTCTACCTTTTATGGCCTTCTGATTGGGAATAAATATTTTAGTGGCTTTATAATTACTCACAGGTTATTATATTTTATAAAGTTTGTGCTGAATGCCATATGGCATTATAATGAGTCATGGTGCTTGCCTTACAGCACGTTGTCAAATAAGTTGAACAGTACAGTTATAACTATTTCTGACAATATTAATGAGACTTGGGGATAGGAACTGCTTTACAAGTCTGCAAGCACACAGAGCAGATAGTAAAAGGGAGATCTAATGAATCTTTAGCCTTCTCGAGTGAACAGAATGCTCATCTGTTTTCTCTCACCACGAGCAGCTGGGGTGGGATTAAAAAAAATGCGTACTTCTACTGCAGCTGTGGAAACGTGTGCAATAAATTATGATGGTGCACCTGCAAAGAGATTGCACTGACTCATAAAATATATTATCCTGGAGTTGAGAAGAACATGGCAAGTTGTTGGAGACTGTGTTGTATATTAGTGCTGAATGGCGTTAATAAAGCACACGCTTTATTATTTCATGCGATGAATAAATAATCTTTAGACATCCTCTCGATATCTTTAGATATGGAGAGGACTTTTGTGTGACTTCGACGCTCTTACCCTGAGAACACTCGAGTGGCGTATTTTTTGCGATCAGGTTCGGTGCAGATCAGCGCGTGGGATTGAATTCTCTCTGAACTCTGACAGCACCGTACGCTCCCACTAATCACAATGAGCCACAACGCATAATTTACTTCCGTTTCTATTTTACACCGATTGCTTTATGCATATATTTAGCATATATTTGCATAGAATCTTTACAAATGTTTCTTGAGAGGGCATTACTCAAGGCTGGCATAATAACAGATCTTAGAGGACATCTTTAAGTGACTTGTCAGTCACTTGGCTTATCCTCCGTTGCTACAGTAGATCGTAGATTACACAGCCGTCTTTCGGTTTAAACCCATGTTTCATTGTTTCCTCGGTCTAAACGGACGGACGGGATCATTGTCATCATACTGCACCAAATGACACTAGGCAGGTGATCATTTTTAACTGCTACCTCAAGATGGCCGGTTCCGTAACATTTCATTAAGCGACGCAGTCTGATGGTTAATTTTACACTTCAGCTGGAATTACAGCAGATCTGATTTACGCAGGGAGACGCAGACAGCTGATTGCTGTTTAGTCATGTCATGATTGTTGTAATTTACCTGAAGTGGAGCAGGAAGCAGGGACGTCTTTTGGATAATCTGGGTTAATTTCTGCCTGCATGCTCTCCCTGCTTTCGCATGGGTTTCCTGAACAATTACACGGCAAAAAGAACTCCTCGAGCTAATGTGAATCAGGAATGAGCTTTGCCTTTAAGCTCCGCCCACTTTCCTTTTATCTCACATGCACGGGTTCCTTCGCTTTGAGCTAATTACCGTGAAATCCAGCAGCCTATGTTTGATATCGGTTAACTGTCATTAAAACTGCTGCTGAAACATTTTCAGGCATAGAAAAATGGTAGGAAACACTCAGACCATGAGCAGGGGAAAATAAAGCAATCTCACATGCCTAAGCAGGATAAAGCCTAAGCTGAAGAGAAATGAGTGAATAAGTGAAGGAATCATTTATCAGACTGACGTTAAGCTGATTTATGGTGTTGTAGTCCATTTTCCATCATATTCCTGCCTTTCATAGGGTGTTTAGCTCAATTTACTGTAAATGATTAGTATGTAGGCATTGTTTTGAAGCAGTATTCATCTAATGAAAGCTAATAACTCTTAAGTAAGAAAAATAAATAAATCTTGCCTAGTGCAGTGTTTCATTTGTTAACCAGCGTCTCCATTTTTACCAGGCACCCAAAGCGTGAATACCTCTTTCGTCATCCCTCCCACACAAATGTGTAGCACTGGGCCTGGTTAGCTAACTGTGCCAGAAAAACATGCTGAGCACTCTTCAGGGGCTTCAGCCGTGCTCACATGGAAGTGCCGTTAGATCATTTGGATCATTTAGAGCTACAGAGGCTGCGATCTAACTAAAAACCCCCAAACCATCTGCTCTTTAGGTGCACTGCTCTTTAGAGGTGAAAGATAGAACAGGGAAGAGGTTGGAACATCTGACCAGGAGAGGAAACGCAAGGACAATGAGCCATGCTGAAGTGTGCTGAGGGACGCCGTTTGCATGAATTTACAGTTCAGCAGGATGCTTATCAGAGCACCGAGTTAAACTACAGGCCAGGAAGGAAGGAAGGAAGGTACGGTCTAAAGGGCTCGGGGGCTTCAGCTCGGTTATCTTAGCCCACATAGTCATTGTGCGAACAATGGATTCCTCTCTATTCCATGATGTAATGAGCATATGTAGCATACAAATAGAAATTCCATTGGGACAATTTCATTTTCAATTGAAAGCCTAGTTATGTTATTTCTACTTTTCAGTATGATCTGATTTCTGTTTTTGTTACTCATCACTCTTTGTAAAAGCTCACCTGAGGGATTACACCTATTTATTGTCTTCAGGAATTTGAGGAGTATTATTGTCATTGATTCTGATGCTCAATTTTGCAAGAAAGTCTTTGGGGCGCTCAAGTGGTTAAGGCAGTGGGTCGTTGACTGAAAGATCAGGGTTCAAGCCCCAGCACCGCCAAGCTGCCACCGTTGGGCCCTTGAGCAAGGCCCCCAACCCACCCTGCTCCAGGGGTACTGCCCACCCTGCTTCATGGCTGACCCTGCACTCTAACCCCAACCCCCAAGGATGGGTTATGCAAAGAAAGAATTTCATTGTGCAGTAATGTACATGTGACAAATAAAGGAAGGAGTCTACAGTGTCAGCACTTGATAACAGCTAGGAGTAAAGCTGTAATTTTAAGTCCTCTCACACTGGACAGTGGTTTCAGAGAGTTTGTTGTTTGATTGTTGCATGATTTTGCAGGGTTTACCTGAATTTGTGATAATGCAAGCACAGGATTCTTCATTTAATCACCTTAAGTAAAGTGAAAACACTTCCTTTGATAGCTGTACTCATATTCAGTGTGAAAGGAAGAGGGTTTTGGCTGAATGCGTGTTTTGATGACCTCGCTGCAGTAACTTTGAACATCTACATGCTCTTCAGTATATCACGGAGTTTGCTTGATTTGGTGTTTATTATGAGATTGAAAAATTTGCAAAATACAGGAGGGACTGGGAATTTAAACGAGTAAATGCAAATGGGATGTCAAGAGAGTACCGTAATGGGTCTGTCGCACTGTATGGGTCAACATTACACATTTTAAGAATTATTTATTCTCCCCCATCAGACTCCTCTGGATCTGCTGACCAGTCCTTCATTAATGTGAAGTAATAAATGCAGTATATGAAAAACAATTTTCAGACATTTGAGCCCTATATTACTTCATCAACCTGTTTGATTGTGATTAGTAAAAGTTACTGATCCAGTTAATAAAAACAACAACAACTTACATTTCAGGATATATTTAGATATAGCATAATTGAAACTGTTAGTTTAGACGCAGCACAATTGTTGCTGCTGTTGTTTTTTATTATTATTATTTCTAATATATTTGCACATTCAAAAGACAGCAAGATTACTATGAAGTCACTTGACAGCCTCAGCTGAGTCTCTGTCAGTTTTGTAGCACAATGTTTGCGATCCCAGAGGCTTTTACTGGATAATGCAGCCTTCACAAAACACAATCCCATTACTCCTGAGAGTGATACAACATAAAGCAATTAGCCACACTGTCAGCAAAAAAGGTTAAACTGAAAGAGGATAATAACCACTACAAGTACCACAAAATTCAGCAGAGCTGTGTATACGAATAGCCGAAATGTACAGAAAGGCTTGGCATTTAAACATGTAGGTATAATGCAGGAGTTTTCAATGAAAAGCTGTGATTACTGTTAGGAAAGTGTAGGTTTATTTGATGTGATGTATTTTAGATTATGGACTGTTGCATGTTTTTATAGGATGAAAAAATGTTTTCTATATGAAGTAAGACAATAACATTGTGCAATATTCTAGGAACATAGTCAACAACGTAGTCAAACCATTCAGGGTTCCATGTAGAAACATTGTTTTTATAACTTGCTTCATATAGCAAAAACTCCTCCCACTCTTTTAAATGATTCTGTCATTTCACTATTAATGATTTCACAAATGTAATCAATTTTCGGATCTATTCTCTTCTGCTAATGGCACCGATTTCACCCGACTGATTCTCGTGGAAGCTCTTTGGTCACTACTTTGAACTACTGATCAGAAGGTTGTGTATTCAGATTCTTAGGACCACCAAGCTGCCACTGCTGGACCCCTAAACAAGACCCTTAACTCTCAGTTGCTCAGCTGTGTAAAATGCTCTGGCTGAGGGCATCAGCTGAGCAACTGAGAGTTTAGGGTTAAAGAGAGTTAAATGCCTTAAATGTGATTCTCATTGAAGTATATAACCTTCATTGCTCTCCAAGGGTCCTAAATGGTTTTTAGAGAAAAGACTTTATTGGCCATGTACAGACTCCCAAAGTTCTATATTTACATTTACACTATATTGCCAAAAGTATTCGCGCACCCATCTAAATAATCAGAATCAGGTGTTCCAATCACTTCCATGGCCACAGGTGTATAAAATCAAGCACCTAGGCATGCAGACTGTTTTTACAAACATTTGTGAAAGAATGGGTCGCTCTCAGGAGCTCAGTGAATTCCAGCGTGGAACTGTGATAGGATGCCACCTGTGCAACAAATCCAGTCGTGAAATTTCCTCGCTCCTAAATATTCCACAGTCAACTGTCAGCTGTATTATAAGAACGTGGAAGTGTTTGGGAACGACAGCAACTCAGCCATGAAGTGGTAGGCCACGTAAACTGACGGAGCGGGGTCAGCGGATGCTGAGGCGCATAGTGCGAAGAGGTCGCCAACTTTCTGCAGAGTCAATCGCTACAGACCTCCAAACTTCATGTGGCCTTCAGATTAGCTCAAGAACAGTGCGCAGAGAGCTTCATGGAATGGGTTTCCATGGCCGAGCAGCTGCATCCAAGCCATACATCACCAAGTGCAATGCAAAGCGTCGGATGCAGTGGTGTAAAGCACGCCGCCACTGGACTCTAGAGCAGTGGAGACGCGTTCTCTGGAGTGACGAATCGCGCTTCTCCATCTGGCAATCTGATGGACGAGTCTGGGTTTGGCAGTTGCCAGGAGAACGGTACTTGTCTGACTGCATTGTGCCAAGTGTAAAGTTTGGTGGAGGGGGGATTATGGTGTGGGGTTGTTTTTCAGGAGCTGGGCGTGGCCCCTTAGTTCCAGTGAAAGGAACTCTGAATGCTTCAGCATACCAAGACATTTTGGACAATTCCATGCTCCCAACTTTGTGGGAACAGTTTGGAGCTGGCCCCTTCCTCTTCCAACATGACTGTGCACCAGTGCACAAAGCAAGGTCCATAAAGACATGGATGACAGAGTCTGGTGTGGATGAACTTCACTGGCCTGCACAGAGTCCTGACCTCAACCCGATAGAACACCTTTGGGATGAATTAGAGCGGAGACTGAGAGCCAGGCCTTCTCGTCCAACATCAGTGTGTGACCTCACAAATGCGCTTCTGGAAGAATGGTCAAAAATTCCCATAAACACACTCCTAAACCTTGTGGACAGCCTTCCCAGAAGAGTTGAAGCTGTTATAGCTGCAAAGGGTGGACCGACGTCATATTGAACCCTATGGATTAGGAATGGGATGTCACTTAAGTTCATATGCGAGTCAAGGCAGGTGAGCGAATACTTTTGGCAATATAGTGTATATTTCTTTCATTTAGCAAACTCCCTGATCCAGAGCAACTTGTGTTTTGTCTCATTTTTATACAACTGAGCTATTGAGGGTTAAGGGCCTTGCTCAGAGGCCCAGTAGTGCCAGCTTGGTGGACCTGGGATTCAAACTGACATCCTAAGGAGAACCCACTCTGTTTTTTAAAGAGTGCATTGCAGAAATGAAAGCAAAATCAAGCAAATCCACAGTATTCAGTATTTGTTTCTGTACTCAGTGTTGCTCTTCTCCTATTCTCCTGTTCAACTGCTTTATAACACATGCAAGATTTTAACAGTGAGCTCAAGCTGAAATCATATGACTATAACTGCACTACTACTAGTGTAGAAGTGCCGTTTCTTCAAATATGTCTTTCTTGCAATTTGCTTTGGATAAAAGCATCTGTCAAATGGATACCTTTTAAGCGTAAAAAGCGTTTCTTAGCAATCTCCGTCTGCAATTGTCTAGTTATTGTTCTGGAAAGCTGTCATAGCCGGGGATTTATGTAATGACAGACTTTGAGTGTCTGATCAGCAGGTTTCAAGAAAGTTAAAAAAAAAAAATAAAAACCCTGGATGTAAATTCTTTGTTGGCAGAGATTAGCCTGGGAATAGGTCACAGCAATATTGAGTAAAAATATTAAACCTTTGCCCGTCGCTCTGTATGTTCAGCAGTTCTTGTGCAAAGCAATTATTTCGATCGCATTAAAAAAGAATATTTGCTGTAGTTGAAGTTTTATATTGGCAGGAGCAAACGTTTCCTGGTGTAAAATCCCAGTTGAGCTAACGGATTCTACCAATTTCTGATGTCATTACGGTATATTGCATTAATTCCGCCATAATACGCGAGAATCCTGAGTACGCAAATGCTCGTGTTACTTTGGCGTGAAATGAGGAAAGGTTTGCAGATTGATAAAGTGGTAGACATGGACTTAATAAAGGTCTATATAAAGGTCGAAATAAAGGTCTCTCCTTTTTCTTGTCACTGGTGTGTACCATCATGGGAAGAGTTGTTTCTACCTTTATCTTTTGCCTAGCTGCATTCACTTATGAATTTTCAACTTACGAATATAAATTTTGCAAGAAATTTGCATCAGCATGCAGAGCATTTTCGGCATGTGAATGAACCGAACCGAACACTGGCTAAGTCAACCCACGATACCAACGTTGCCTTCGGCATGTTCAAAAGCTACGTGATTTTTTGCACGTTTTTTTTGTTGACAGATTGGTGTAGTGGGTGGTCTGTTCTATTTTTAGCCTAAGACTGGTGGCATGACTTCCTGTGAGGACCCTTGACATGGAATGCTTGGCTTGGGTCAGTTCTTTGTAAGCAGCCATTCAGTTTAGATACGCTTCGTATTGGGAATATTGCTAATATTTTTGGGTGGCTGGAACGGATTATCTGCATTTACATTATTTCTTATGGGGAAATTCGCTTTGCAATACAAATTTTCACCTCTAGAACAATTTAAATTAGTATGCCGAGGTTCTACCGTGTTCCTTTTTTTCAGGAGAGATTCATATTAAATTGTACAAACACTGATGTTCCCTTGCTGGTAAACTCCGGCAACAGTACAGTTAGGCACTTCATTTCTGACCGTCTGCTTGGACTCCCTGCTGTTGAGTTACAGTTTCCTCCTCC